>NC_084558.2:39410827-39508327 GCF_033978685.3 Nerophis lumbriciformis | reverse complement strand
GCATTTGACCCATCACCCTTGATCACCCCCTGGGAGGTGAGGGGAGCAGTGGGCAGCAGCGGTGGCCGCGCCCGGGAATAATTTTTGGTGATTTAACCCCCAATTCCAACCCTTGATACTGAGTGCCAAGCAGGGAGGTAATGGGTCCCATTTTTATAGTCTTTGGTATGACTCGGCCGGGGTTTGAACCCACAACCTACCGATCTCAGGGCGGACACTGAGTAGGGCATTAGGTATGGTATTAGTAGGTTTTGGAGTAATGGGTACATAATAGTGTTGTAACTAGAGATGTCCGATAAATGCTTTAAAATGTAATATCGGAAATTATCGGTATCTGTTTCAAAAAGTAAAATTAATTACTTTTTAAAACGCCGCTGTACGGTAGTGATGGGATCGGCAGTTCTTTTGACTGTACTGAATCACTAGAATCAGTTCCTTAAATTGATTCGTTCAAAAAATTCGTTCACCGAATCACCGAATCACTTCTGCAGCAGCAGTTCTGTGGGCAGGTCGGCGAATCATGAGTCAGTCAGTAACAGCTTCCCCAGCGGCAGATCTCGGTGTGTGTCAGTTCGCGAACGACACAAGCCCTCAGCACCCAATGAACGACACGCACAGTGACTGAACGAGAGCCTCAATGTGACGTCCTCCTCCGCGACACAGTCAGTTCTCTGTGTCAGTAGGTTCGCGAGTCCTGTTGTTAAATATGTTTTATTGCACTGAAATGAAAATAAGAAATAAATAAAAGTGGGAAATAAAAAAAATTGTTATAGCCTACTAAAATGCTTGCAATCAACAGTTAAATAAATAGAACTCGTTTGTTTAGTGCAAAAACAAATATTAAATTAAGAAACCCTTAACAAATGCCAACATAAAAACTAAATGTTCTGTAGCAAAGAAAATGTAAACTTAAATATGCAAACAAAAAGAAAATAAATACCTTCAAAATAAAACAAATAAATTAAGAGCCAGAAATGCCAACATAAAAACTAAATGTTCTGTAGCCTACGTTTAAAAATATAACAAAGAAAATATTAACTTAAATGTGCAAACAAAAAGAAAATAAATAGGCTACCGTAAATAAAACAAAACAAATATTAAACCAAGTGCCAGAAAAGCCAACATTAAAACTAAAATTTCTGTAGCTTACATTTAAAAATATACAAATAGAAATATCAACTTAAATATGCAATAAAAAAGAAAATAAATAGCTTAAATAATATAAAAATCAAGATAGATAATAGCCTATGTATATGTACATACATTAGTTAGTGAGTCACAGAATGCGCCAGTTCCACTCATACCGGCATGGTCGCGGCGGAGCTCAACTGAACTGAGAAAGGAACGAATCAGTTCATGAAGTGATTCGGTTCAGTACGTTCACTCAAAAGATTTGTTCGTTCGAACGAATCGTTCGCGAACGACACAACATTAATGTACGGAGCGGTACGTATCCGGTAAAACACGGACGTAGGGCATACTTGCCAACCCTCCCGATTTTCCCGGGAGACTCCCGAATTTCAGTGCCCCTTCCGAAAATCTCCCGGGGCAACCACTCTCCCGAATTTCTCCCGATTTCCACCCGGATAACAGTATTGGGGGCGTGCCTTAAAAGCACTGCATTTAACGTCCTCTACAACCTGTCGTCACGTCCGCTTTTCCTCCATACAAACAGCGTGCCGGCCCAGTCACATAATATATGCGGCTTTTACACACACATACATGGTCAACAACCATACAGGTCACACTGAGGGTGGCCGTATAAACAACTTTGACACTGTTACAAATATGCGCCACGCTGTGAACCCACACCAAACAAGAATGACAAACACATTTCGGGAGAACATCCGCACCGTAACACAACATAAACACAACAGAACAAATACCCAGAACCCCTTGCAGCACTAACTCTTGCGGGACGCTACAATATACACCCCCCGCTGCCACCAAACCCGCCCACCTCAACACCGCAGTTGTAACGATACCAATATTTTGGTACCGGTACTAAAATTATTTTGACACTTTTCGGTATTTTTCTAAATAAAGGGGACCACAAAAAAACGGCATTATTGGCTTTATTTTAACAAAAAATCTTGGGGTACATTAAACATGTTTCTTAATGCAGTTAAGTCCTTAAATGAAATAGTGAACATACAATACAACTTGTCTTTTAGTAGTAAGTAAACAAACCAAGGCTCCTAGTTAATCTGCTCACGTATGCAGTAACATATTGTGTCATTTATCATTCTATTATTTTGTCAACATTATTAAGGACAAGTGGTAGAAAATTAATTATTAATCTACTTGTTCATTTACTGTTAGTATCTGCTTATATTCTCTTTTAACATGTCTATCTACACTTCTGTTAAAATGTAATAATCACCCTTTCTTCTGTTGTTTGATACTTTACATTAGTTTTGGATGATACCACAAATTTGGGTATCAATCCGATACCAAGTAGTTACATGATCATATATTGGTCATATTCAAAGTCCTCATGTGTCCAGGGACATATTTCCTGAGTTTATAAACATAATATACGTTTTAAAACAAACGAAAGAAGATGTTGTGATGCCAAAAAATATCGACGTAATCAAAGTAGTATCGGCTAGATACGTGCCTGTACTTGGTATCATTACAGTGGATGTTAGGTGTAGATCCACCAATAGCGTTTGTTTACATTTTGATGCCGGTGAGCTACGGTGTGTAGTGAAGCATGTTCAGCTATTCCTCGTCCTGCAGGGATGATACTTGTAAGAAACGTACTTTATTTGTCGCCATGGAGACCAGGATTAGTGTTTAGAAGTAGCTAAAACAATGCCGACAGCAGATGGACGTTAGCCACTAGTCCCTACCTAGTCCGTAACTTTCAAGATCGTCTCCATAACCCTAACCTTTACCCTACCCTTAACCCCTCAACCTAACCCTAGCCCCCTAGCAACAAGACTCCAAACCCCAAGACCGTAAAGCGAAAGATCCCTAGCCTCGAACATGACCACCCTTGGCAGTGGTTTCAGCCAATACAATTGATGTGTTTGCGTTACAGGGTGGTGTAGTCGTTTGATTGCAGTCAAAACAAGACTTTTCAGTGTGTAAAATCCTCAGTAAAGCACACAGTATTATTATTGTTATTGTTCTTCAGCAAGGCACTCTTACTGCAGCACCTCCTGTTGGCTTTGGCTCCATGCATGGCGACTCGCCGGCCAACTACATTAGCCGAGCGAAGAAAGCTTGGTTACACTGCTACAATAACACGGCTCGGAGAGTCCGCTCCAAGTGTTGCGGAAATCTATCCTAAAAGGTCAATAAACGGCGGTCAAAAAAGAGGGCGGAAACCGGGAGAAGACAAATCAACAGCGTGGGTAACAAATCTTAAGTAGGCGCACTTAAAAGCTCGGGACTAACGAGCGTAGCCCTTGGCCTAAGCAGCTATGTTAAAGCCAACTCCAGGCGCGTTACATACTGGAAAATGTGTTAAGTCACACAGTTGGAACTCAACCCAAACCTGAATAGCTATTTTATATACAAATATTATAAACAGTATTTACAGAACCCTCCACAAAAAGTTGGTTGAATAAAAAGGCCAATTCTTCAAGTAGCTTGGCATTATTTTTTTGTGTTTTTTCTTTAGCAGCACTATATTCAAAGAGTGCATTTGCTTGGTACTTGTTAGATTAAAGCTGCAATTTCTGTATAAATTTCACCCAAAAAATGTTTAGGATTTTAAAATAATTTGTTTCAATATTACACATCTTATTAGCATTGTTTTTTTTGTTTTCTTCCATATTTTATCATATTTCCTTGGCGTTATTCTACTTTACACCCCAAAATCTTACAATATTTTGGGGCATTTTTATTAACTTTTTTCCTCAAATATTGTACCATATGTTTTTGGCATTTTTATTTACCTTTTTTCCGCCAACATTTTAAAAATATTTTTGGCATTTTTTAAAAACTTCCCCTTCCATCATTTTCCATATTTTAGGGCTTTTTTTTTTTTTTTTTTTTTTTTACTTTTCCCCCACTCACATTTCACCATTTATCTATTTTTTTAGCATTTTTAAACCCCCCCCCACAATATTTTTGGCATTTTTATTTTCTTTTTTTCTCACAGCATTGTACCATATGTTTGGCTATTTTTAACCCAAACCCCATTTGACCATATTTTTGGGGATATTTTTAAAACTTTTGACCAATATTTTACCTTTTTTTTTTTTAAAGCATTTTTCAACTTTAACCCCCTAACATTTTATAATATAATATTTATTTATTTATTTTCAATTAATAAACCACTCATCACTTTCCCTTCCTGTGGAAATTTAAATATCCAAAATAAAACTAAAAATTCCTCTGCATTTATGACTGTATAAAGGGCTAAATGGAGGATCTTGGTATGAAAAGCGTACATACAATATGTACTATAATTTAGAAAATTATTTCAGCGATGCCGTTGTTTTAATTTTTTAAATATTAATTTAGTCCTGTTACATTTCATTAGCATTTTCTTTTGGTATGTCAGTGTTTTGTATTTGAATTCTGAAGCCTTTTAATCAATAGTTTGCCAGTTTATTAATGAACCTCTTCACCTCCCAGGCCATGTTTTTGGAGTATGACATAAATAAAAATGAAAATGTATTGCACATTGGGGCTGAACAAGTTTTAGTGGGGCACAATACAATTATTCTGCTAATTGAGATGCCAATTTACTGCTTTACTCACACTCCATCGCTGTCATCTCCAACTACACTCATTTACATTTGATTATTCTGCCTGACGTGCAATAATAATAATAATAACTCTTATTATTGTATTGGCTGGTGTAATGTGGAGGTCACAGCGTTCTCAATATGAGCATGCAGGGAAACCACTTTCTAATTATCAATGACGGGAAAAACGATCCGGCAGCCTCTTTTTTTTTCTTCTTTGAGAGAGCGAGAGCTGTCAAGAGAAATGGCTAACAGCTGCCAGCCGCAGGACTGCAGAAAACGCCAAAGCAGCACTTTGTGACTGGCATGGGGAAGTTACACCCACTTTGGAATAACATGTTTGCCTCTGGTCAGGTGCCAAATGGGGAGGCTGCCAGCGTGGACGAAAGCAGACTAGACGCACAGATCACATCACTCCAAAAGACACCCAAAAAAACCGAGAAGGAAAACAGAAATCCACTGTGTGAAGTTAAGTCATACCATAAAAAGCAATTAGATGGAACATATGAAGCATGTCTAACAAGCTAATAAAACTTTTTGGCCCCTCTTTTATCCAATTACTTGTCTGTTTTTCCTGCTTTTTGACATGTTGGACAGTATTTTTAATGAAGGATAATTATTAGGGTCTCAATAGGTTCTGGTGACAGTACTTCAAAATGAT
Organism: Nerophis lumbriciformis; assembly: GCF_033978685.3. Taxonomy (NCBI): domain Eukaryota; kingdom Metazoa; phylum Chordata; class Actinopteri; order Syngnathiformes; family Syngnathidae; genus Nerophis; species Nerophis lumbriciformis. Next base: position 39,502,960 of record NC_084558.2, on the reverse strand, counting down.
GTGTAGACTAAAACACATTCAACTTTCCATCAAAACTTTTTCTGATTTGACTTCAGTTTGCTTTGAAGTTCAGAAAGAAAATATACCAATGAAACACAACAATTATAATTTATGAAGTTATTAAAGAACTCGTCTAAAATGCTATATTCAAATATGGTGCATTGAGAAAATTGTGTATTTAAAAAAATATGTATCGAAAACATTTACTCAATATATTATCTAGATTTTGTTATAACTTTTATTTTAAGTGTAATAATGTATTTTGTGAATAAAATAATCTATATTTTATGATTAAATGTATTTCATGACATACAAATAAAAACACTTGTAATTGGCATGCTTGAATGTAATTATTTACCAACTAAAGTTGGTATTTTTATTTAAATTTTAATCAATATTTTTTATTCAATCAATACATTTAATTTAGAAATTAAATACCGTATTTTTCAGAGTATAAGTCACACCGGAGTATAAGTCGCACCTGCCGGAAATGCATAATAAAGAAGGAAAAAAACATATATAAGTCGCACTGGAGTATAAGTCACATTTTTGGGGGAAATGTATTTGATAAAACCCAACACCAAAGAATAGACATTTGAAAGGCAATTTAAAATAAATAAAGAATAGTGAACAACAGGCTGAATAAGTGTACGTTATATGAGGCATAAATAACCAAGTGAGAACGTGTCTGGTATGTTAACGTAACATATTATGGTAAGAGTCATTCAAATAACTATAACATATAGAACATGCTATACGTTTACCAAACAATCTGTAACTCCTAATCGCTAAATCCCATGAAATCTTATACGTCTAGTCTCTTACGTGAATGAGCTAAATAATTTTATTTGATATTTTACGGTAATGTGTTAATAATTGCACACATAAGTCGCTTCTGAGTATAAGTCGCACCCCCGGCCAAACTATGAAAAAAATTGCGACTTATAGTCCGAAAAATACGGTACTTACATATGTTTATAGAAATAAAACAATTTAAATGTATTTATTTCACAAAGGTTTGTACATTTTAAAGTTTGGATGTATTTCATTTAACAATAATAAACATAGTTGTTTTATCCCAATACCAATGCTTAGTTTACAAAACATGTTTTAATATGTAACAATCTGAATGTAGTAAATAAATAATATATTTGTTTAATAATATAATTAATTCAAGTTGTAATTGATTTAATATTAATAAAATATTTTTAAAGTGCATTTGTCCACCTTTTTTAATACCTTAGTAATAATAATAACAATAATAATAATGATGTATCAGTATAACATTGTTTTCTTTCATTATATTCAATATTAAAGGGGAACATTATCACAATTTCAGAAGGGTTAAAACCATTAAAAATCAGTTCCCAGTGGCTTATTTTATTTTTCTAATTTTTTTTTCAAAATTTTACCCATCACGCAATATCCCTAAAAAAAGCTTCAAAGTGCCTGATTTTAACCATCGTTATATACACCCGTCCATTTTCCTGTGACGTCACACAGTGATGCCGATACAAACAAACATGGCGGATAGAACAGCAAGCTATAGCGGATTCAGACTCGGATTTCAGCGGCTTAAGCGATTCAACAGATTACGCATGTATTGAAACGGATGGTTGTAGTGTGGAGGCAGGTAGCGAAAATGAAATTGAAGAAGAAACTGAAGCTATTGAGCCATATCGGTTTGAACCGTATGCAAGCGAAACCGACACGACAGCCAGCGACACGGGAGAAAGCGAGGACGAATTCGGCGATCGCCTTCTAACCAACGATTGGTATGTGTTTGTTTGGCATTAAAGGAAACTAACAACTATGAACTAGGTTTACAGCATATGAAATACATTTGGCAACAACATGCACTTTGAGAGTGCAGACAGCCCATTTCAGGCGCGCTAAGAACATATATTTTTCCACGATTTCAGAACTCAGGTTAACCATACCTAAATAGACACAAAATACTGCATTACACAAGACTACCCGAATGTACTCGAATGATTGAAAAAAATAAATGTTTTTAAGCTAAATTTTTGGTAAACACAGTTGATGTATAATAATTTACGTAAAACCGCGAGTAATGAATAAAGTTTTCATCAATTAATATATTCTGTAGACATACCCTCATCCGCTCTCTTTTCCTGAAAGCTGATCTGTCCAGTTTTGGAGTTGATGTCAGCATCTGCTTTGAGTGTCGCAGGATAGCCACACATTCTTGCCATCTCTGTCGTAGCATAGCTTTCGTCGGTAAAGTGTGCGGAACAAACGACTGACCATTTCGTCGGCTTTCCCCACAGCCTCGTATTTTGAACAAATTTCGTCCAATTTCTTGCCACTTTCGCATCTTTGGGCCACTGGTGCAACTTGAATCCGTCCCTGTTCGTGTTGTTACACCCTCCGACAACACACCGACGAAAGTGAGAAAATGGCGGATTGCTTCCCGATGTGACGTCACGTTGTGACACGTTGTGTCATCGCTCCGAGAGCGAATAATAGAAAGGCGTTTAATTCGCCAAAATTCACCCATTTAGAGTTCGGAAATCGGTTAAAAATATATATGGTCTTTTTTCTGCAACATCAAGGTATATATTGACACTTTCATAGGTCTGGTGATAATGTTCCCCTTTAAGTAAGTCCTTCTTATCAATATATTGGTTGGGTTACCAAATATGGTTCCTTGCCCTACGGCGTTAACAAGGGAGAGGATAAAGACCCATAATAGTCTGTTAAGACGCTTACAGGTCTGTCAAATGTTGATGCATGAGGTTATAATTTGTCATGCTTATGCTTTAGTGAGGAAAATAAAGACCAAAAGCAGGTCTGCCTTCTTCCACATGCAAAACGCTACAATGCCCTTTTTTTTCCAACCCCAAGAGACCTACTTTCGCTTTACATGTGCCTTGCAGGTGTAAGACCGGCGCGATGTTACCACAGCAACCGGCTCCCTGTTTTAACATCTGTGAGAGACTTTCCATGAATCAATCTGGAAGAACTCGCCGCAGCGACACAAATCTATAAGTCAAGAGGTGGACAATAGCCGGCTGTCGGCCCCGTCACTTCCTGTGTGCTTAAGCGAATAATGGACCTCGGCGAGCGAGGAGACACTCGCCAATGGGGCATTTGACTCCATGCGCGCACAGATTGGTGTAGAAATTGTCCCGTTTGTTATTATTCTATCTTCTATTCTGCACGGGGCCATTATGACACACAGGTTATGATATGTTGTGACACGTAGTCCGTATGTCTTTTCTCTACCAGGGATATTTTGGATTGTTTACAGCATCGTCTCAAATATTCTGCAGCAATTCCGAGCTTAGATAAAGCACGCCATCAGATAGCGAAACAAAATTTAAAAAAAAATGTGCAAGTGCGCATCGCGCCATCTGCAGCGTCTACTACTTCCATGTGCATGGCGGCTCCATATGGCGACGATGTCCTGCACGTAAACAGCAAACAGACCTTTGAGCATAATGGATTTTGTCACGGCGGCGACTACGCAGTTTGAAAATAGCACGCGCTTAGAAGTTGGAAAGTAAAGAGGGCGGGCTGCTGCGGCTGCTGGCGGATAAAGACGGGAGCGCGGGTCAGAGGTCGGCCGTTTGAAGGCAGCCGCACGGCCGACCACAGTTTGCACAGCCTTCTGCTTCATGAGCAGCAGCTTGGAAAAAATTAAGCTTACAAACACTGAGAATTAAGGCAATAACACCCCTAATTAACGCCCGTTTAAAAAAATAATGACATGGCTGTAGACAACCTCCTGATGTATTTTTTTTACTAAATAAAGTTGCACCAATGATTGTCACACACACACTAGATGTGGCGAAATTATTCTCTGCATTTGACCCATCACCCTTGATCATCCCCTGGGAGGTGAGGGGAGCAGTGAGCAGCAGCGATGGCCGCGCCCGGGAATAATTTTTGGTGATTTAACCCCCAATTCCAACCCTTGATGATGAGTGCCAAGCAGCGAGGTAATGGGACACATTTTTTATAGTCTTTGGTATGACTCGGCCGGGGTTTGAACTCACAATCTATCTTGTTTACCCGCCCACTTTATTACATTCTAGCATCAATCAGACATCGTTTTGTGAAATTAAATGATTACTGTCAGTAACAACAAACTTTTGTACTATATTTTTGGCCATTTTTGTACCAGAATTTTTTTGGCATTTTTGAAACTCTTTTCGCAACATTTTACCTTTTTTTTCTTTTTTTCAAAAACCATATTTCAACTTTTTACAAATATATTTTTAGCATTTTTAAACATTTTTTCCCCAATATTTTAGGGGCAATTTTAAACATTTCCATAACATTTTTGGCATCATGGCCCTTTTTTTTTTTTACAAACCCCAAAACCAGTGAAGTTGGCACGCTGTGTAAATCGTAAATAAAAACCGAATACAATGCAATGATTTGCAAATCCTTTTCAACCTATATTCAATTACATAGACTGCAAAGACAAGATACTTAACGTTTCAAAGTGGTAAACTTTTATTTTTTGCAAATATTAGTTCATTTGGAATTTGATGCCTGCAACATGTTTCAAAAAAGCTGGCAGAAGTGGCAAAAAAAGACTGAGAAAGTTATTTAGAACATCCCACAGGTGAACAGGCTAATTAGGAACAGGTGGGTGCTATGATTGGGTATAAAAGCAGCTTCCATGAAATGCTCAGTCATTCACAAATGCGTGAGCAAATTGTCGAGCAGTTTAAGAACAACATTTCTCAACGAGCTATTGCAAGCAATTTAGGGATTTCACCATCTACGGTCCGTAATATCATCAAAAGGTTCAGAGAATCTGGAGAAATTACTGCACGTAAGCGGCAATGCCCGTGACCTTCGATCCCTCAGGTGGTACTACATCAAAAACCGACAGTGTGTAAAGGATATCACCACATGGGCTCAGGAACACTTCAGAAAACCACTGTCAGTAACTACAGTTGGTTGCTACATTTGTAAGTGCAAGTTAAAACTCTACTTTGCAATGTGAAAGCCATTTATCAACAACACCCAGAAACGCCGTCGGCTTCGCTGGGCCTGAGCTCATCTAAGATGGACTGATGAAAAGTAGAAAAGTGTTCTGTGGTCTGACGAGTCCACATTTTAAATTGTTTTTGGAAACTGCGGACGTTGTGTCCTCCGGACCAAAGAGGAAAAGAACCATCAGGACTGTTATAGGCGCAAAGTTGAAAAGACAGAATTTGTGATGGTATGGGGGTGTATTATCTGGGAAGGCACAATTAATGTTGAACTCTATAGTCCGGGCAGCACGGTGGAAGAGGTGTTAGTGCATCTGCCTCACAATACGAAGGTCCTGAGTAATCTTGGGTTCAATCCCGGGCTCGGGATCTTTCTGTGTGGAGTTTGCATGTTCTCCCCGTGAGTGCGTGGGTTCCCTCCGGGTACTCCGGCTTCCTCCCACTTCCAAAGACATGCACCTGGGGATAGGTTGATTGGCAACACTAAATTGGCCCTAGTGTGTGAATGTGAGTGTGAATGTTGTCTGTCTATCTGTGTTGGCTCTGCGATGTGGTGGAGACTTGTCCAGGGTGTACCCCGCCTTCCGCCCGATTGTAGTTGAGATAGGCTCCAGCGCCCCCCGCGACCCCAAAGGGAATAAGCGGTAGAAAATGGATGGATGGATGGATCTATAGTCCGGAAAATACGGTAACGCATGTATTGATTTTGTTAAATTTTAGTTTTCAGCATGAAATGGTAAGCAAGGGTTTAGTTATTTTTTGAATTTCAGGCAAATTGATGCACTTTTTGTTTCACCACTCTTCGCTGTTCGAGATTAAAAAAACAATGTGAATAAAGTCACTCCTTGTTGTAAGTTAGTATATTTCTTTTTTTTTTTTTTTTTTGCTACAGCTCTTACATATACTGTGATATTGTACATGGTAATTGGGATTTGTTATATATTGCATATATCATATAAAAATATAATATAATATAATAATATGATATATCAGTATATTATATAATATTACATATATGTTATATTTTATATTGCTACTATGGTACATTTTTTGCCTACTTTATATCTGCATTTTGTCTTGTTTTTGTTTGTATGGTATTGTTCTTGTATTGTATTGTTTATGTTACATGTAAAATGAGTGAGAGGGGTTGGGATATTATAAGCATCTGCTTCATCCAACCCCTTTTCAAGCCTTGCATAAATGTCTCTGCCAAAATGTAAAAAAAAAAATGTGTCGTACTGTGCAGGTTTGAAATAAATACTTCAATTCAATTAAAAGAAATATCCTTTCCAACCTTACCCTTTCCATCCTTTGTAACTGAGCTACTGTGTGGAACAAGTTCCCTTGTGGATCAATAAAGTTTCTCTTAGTCTAAGTCAGGGGTCGGCAACCTTTACCACTCAAAGAGCCATTTTGACCCGTTTCACAAAATAAAGAAAACAATGGGAGCCACAAAACTCTTTTGAAATTTAAAATGAAATAACACTGCATACAACGTTTTTTTTGCTTTGTGCTATGTATAAACCAGGGGTCTCAGGCACGCGGCCCGCACCTTACTTGCCAACCTTCCCAATTTTTCCGGGAGACTCACGAATTTCAAAGCCCCGCTACCACCAACCCCCCGCCGTGTGTCGGTTGAGGTGGGCGGGTATGGTGGTAGCGGGGGTGTATAATGTAGCCCGGAAAAGTTAGGGATGCATGGGATCCTGGGTATTTGTTCTGTTGTGTTTATGTTGTGTTACTGTGCGGATGTTCTCCCGAAATGTGTTTGTCATTCTTGTTTGGTGTGGGTTCACAGTGTGGCACATTATTAGTAAGCGTGTCAAAGTTGTTTATATCACAACCCTCAGTGTGACCTGTATGGCTGTTGACCAAGTATGCCTTGCTGTTACTTACGTGTGCAAGCAGAGGCCGCATACTACATGTGACCGGGCTGGCATGCAGATAGCATGGTGTACAAGCGGACGCGATGACATGTTATAGGGGACGTTAAAGGCCTACTGAAATGCGATTTTCTTATTTAAACAGGGATAGCAGGTCCATTCTATGTGTCATACTTGATCATTTTGCGATATTGCCATATTTTTGCTGAAAGGATTTAGTAGAGAACATCGACGATAACGTTCGCAACTTTTGGTCGCTGATAAAAAAGCCTTGCTTCTACCGGAAGTAGCAGACGAGTAGCGTGACGTCACAGGTTGTGGAGCTCCTCACATTGTTTACAATCATGGCCACCAGCCGCGAGAGCGATTCGGACCGAGAAAGCGACAATTTCCCCATTAATTTGAGCGAGGATGAAAGATTCGTGGATGAGGAAAGTGAGAGTGAAGGACTAGAGGGCAGTGGGAGCGATTCAGATAGGGAAGATGCTGTGAGAGGCGGGTGGGACCTGATATTCAGCTGGGAATGACTAAAACAGTAAATAAACACAAGACATATATATACTCTATTAGCCACAACACAACCAGGCTTATATTTAATATGCCACAAATTAATCCCGCATAACAAACACCTCCCCCCTCCCGTCCATATAACCCGCCAATACAACTCAAACACCTGCACAACACACTCAATCCCACAGCCCAAAGTACCGTTCACCTCCCCAAAGTTCATACAGCACATATATTTCCCCAAAGTCCCCAAAGTTACGTACGTGACATGCACATAGCGGCACGCACGTACGGGCAAGCGATCAAATGTTTGGAAGCCGCAGCTGCATGCGTACTCACGGTACCATGTCTGCGTATCCAACTCAAAGTCCTCCTGGTAAGAGTCTCTGTTGTCCTAGTTCTCCACAGGCCAATGGTAAAGCTTGACTGTCATCTTCCGGGAATGTAAACAATGAAACACCGGCCGTGTTATCCGGCACAACAGTCAAGGGGTGCATTCTACGGCGGGGGTGCGTTATCCGGCACAACACCTGCCGCAATACACCGCTTCCCACCTACAGCTTTCTTCTTTGCAGTCTCCATTGTTCAAAACAAAAACTAATTGCAAAAGATTCACCATCACAGATGTCCAGAATACTGTGGACTTTTGCGATGAAAACAGACAACTTAATAGCTGGCCACTATGCTGTCCCAAAATGTCCTCTACAATCCGTGACGTCACGCGCAGGCGTCATCATACCGAGACGTTTTCAGCAGGATATGTCGCGCAAAATTTAAATATTGGCATGTGTTGCAATGTTAAGATTTCATCATTGATATATAAACTATCAGACTGCGTGGTCGGTAGTAGTGGGTTTCAGTAGGCCTTTAAAGGCAGTGCCATCACGTCAATATTGTTGTCCGGGTGAAAATCGGAGAATGTTTGCCCCGGGAGATTTCCGGGAGAGGCAGCTGAGCTGCATCAGAGTGATCAAAGAGCCGCGGGTTGCCGACCCCTGGTCTAAGTCTATTGGTCACCCTTGTTTCTATCCCTGGGTACATTTTTTGTCTACTTTATACCTTTTGTTTTCGCCCTCTTTTTGTGCCCTTGTGTGCATTATCTGTCATGACATGGACTACGGTGGGTTTGTTTTCCCGAGATGCAATAAAAGTTGGAGCGGACATGGCGTGAAGGTAAGGACATATTTATTTTTACTATAACAAAAAGAACAAACTAAAGGTGCGCACAAGGCGGAGGTACAAACTTGACTATGAAACAAAAGCGTACACTTAACGTAGACTAAGGACATGAAACAAAAGAACTGCTAAACGTGACGTGAATAAACAAAAACTTACTTGGAACAAGCATGGAAGTGATCATGGAACAACGGCATGGAATCAACGCATGAGTGACAAGGGTAACAGCAGATAATGTCGCCAGGCCGACCAACAGAAAAAGACAGGCTTAAATAACAGTGACATGATTGGTGACAGGTGTGTGAGTCCAAACGTGGAACAGGTGAAACTAATGGGTAACCATGGAAACAAAACAAGGGAGTGAACCAGTGTTTTTCAACCACTGTGCCGCGGCACACTAGTGTGCCGTGAGATACAGTCTGGTGTGCCGTGGGAGATTATCTAATTTCACCTATTTGGGTTAAAAATCTTTTTTGCAAACCAGTAATTATAGTCTGCAAATGATGTGTTGTTGTTGAGTGTCTCTGCTGTCTATATAAACAAAAGGTGAGTGCCCCTAAAAAAAGGCATTAAAGCGTAGGGAAGGCTATGCACTGAACTGGCTACAAAGTAAACAAAAACAGAATGCTGGACGACAGCAAAAACTTACTGTGGAGCAAAGGCAATGTACATCCGAACATGACATGACAATCAACAATGTCCTCTCAAAGAGGGATACAAACAACTGTAATATTCCTGATTGCTAAAACAAAGTAGATGCGGGAAATATCGCTTAAAGGAAGACATGAAACTGCTACAGGAAAATACCAAAAAAAAAAGAGAAAAAGCCACCAAAATAGGAGCGCAAGACAAGAACTAAAACACCACGTACAGGAAAACAGCAAAAACCTCAAAATAAGTCAGGGTGTGATGTGACGGGTTGTGACAGTACACCTACTTTGAGACAAGAGCTATAGTGATGCATGCTTGGTTATGCTTTAAAGTTATATCCAACAATTGCGACAACGACTTTTCACTGTCAACTGTTTTTTGTTTTTTAATGATTCCCGCTGGTGGTGTGCCTCCGCATTTTTTCAACGCAAAAAATGTGCCTTGGCTGAAAAAAGGTTGAAAAACACTGGAGTGAACAACCAGGAACTCAAAAGCGTCCAAAAAACAAACAGCACATGGCCAAACAAAAACATGATCGACACATCCATCCATCCATCCATCTTCTTCCGCTTATCCGAGGTCGGGTCGCGGGGGCAGCAGCCTAAGCAGGGAAGCCCAGACTTCCCTCTCCCCAGCCACTTCGTCCAGCTCCTCCCGGGGGATCCCGAGGCGTTCCCAGGCCAGCCGGGAGACATAGTCTTCCCAACGTGTCCTGGGTCTTCCTCGTGGCCTCCTACCGGTCGGACATGCCCTAAACACCTCCTTAGGGAGGCGCTCGGGTGGCATCCTGACCAGATGCCCGAACCACCTCATCTGGCTCCTCTCGATGTGGAGGAGCAGCGGCTTTACTTTGAGCTCCCCCCGGATGACAGAGCTTCTCACCCTATCTCTAAGGGAGAGCCCCGCCACCCGGCGGAGGAAACTCATTTCGGCCGCTTGTACCCGTGATCTTGTCCTTTCGGTCATAACCCAAAGCTCATGACCATAGGTGAGGATGGGAACGTAGATCGACCGGTAAATTGAGAGCTTTGCCTTCCGGCTCAGCTCCTTCTTCACCACAACGGATCGATACAGCGTCCGCATTGCTGAAGACGCCGCACTGATCCGCCTGTCGATCTCACGATCCACTCTTCCCTCACTCGTGAACAAGACTCCGAGGTACTTGAACTCCTCCACTTGGGGCAAGATCTCCTCCCCAACCCGGAGATGGCACTCCACCCTTTTCCGGGCGAGAACCATGGACTCGGACTTGGAGGTGCTGATTCTCATCCCAGTCGCTTCACACTCAGCTGCGAACCGATCCAGTGAGAGCTGAAGATCCTGGCCAGATGAAGCCATCAGGACCAAATCATCTGCAAAAAGCAGAGACCTAATCCTGCAGCCACCAAACCGGATCCCCTCAACGCCTTGACTGCGCCTAGAAATTCTGTCCATAAAAGTTATGAACAGAATCGGTGACAAAGGGCAGCCTTGGCGGAGTCCAACCCTCACCGGAAACGTGTCCGACTTACTGCCAGCAATGCGAACCAAGCTCTGACACTGAGCATACAGGGTCGACACAGACATGACATTATCCTTTCCATCATTTGTAACTGAGCTACTGTGTGGAACAATTTCCCTTGTGGCTCAATAAAGTTTGTCTAAGTCTATTTAATGTTAATAAGGATACAATGTAATGCAGAGGTGTACTTGTAACAATTTGACAGACAAGTGATGCTACACGGGGTGTGCGGGGGGGGCTTAAAATGATTTGTCATTCCAAGAGCGGGAGGCGTAACAAAAATAATTGAGAAGCACTGGTTTACATACAAAGATCGACATCAAATCCAAAACGTAGCCATTAAGCGCGAGAGACACGTCGATACTCGACGCCGACACAGCTCCGAGAGCGATACCCAAGCGATGTATTGATATTATGTACCCGCCCTATTATCTACATGTCTGGCTGTATCGTCCTCCAAGGTGCCGTTGACCAAAGTGATCAATGATGGAGTGTCCGATTGTCTTTAATTAGAGGCTTTAAGTACGGAGTGAGTGTCGTAAAAAGCCAAGATCGTTACACTGATTCACCTCCCAGGAGCGGCGATCCATGCCGTGTTTGAACCCGCCGTTTGTTTCTGTGGTAACACATCGAGCGGCGGAATGGCCCGGTCGAACGCGGCCTACCCCTCCTCGTCCTCCTCTTTATTCCTCGCTCTCCCGCCCACTCGGCGCTGAAGAGGCCGCCACGCCGCTTTTCGCCTTTTTGTTTGCGGGGAGGCAGCACAATGTGTCCTAGTTAGTTAGAGCGCCGCGCCCAACTGCCCGCCGTAATTAGACAATTACGTCGGCGGGATCCGTCATTAGTTCCTTTGTGGCAGCGCACAAAAAGGAGGTCTTGAGGGTTTCTTCTCGCCGAGGATGTATTGACACGGTGACAAGGGGGGGGGGGGGGAACATTCGCCTGCCGATATCGACTCGTTGGTGCGCAGCTGAAGTGAAAAAGGCCTTTGGGGAAGGAGGGAGTTATTGGCTGGTGTGTCACTCGCATTAAAAACTAGCAGCTGGAAAACAACTGGGCTGATACTGATGGATTCATGTGCATTATACACACCAATTGAAAGCGATGGATCAACTTTAGTCAGATGAATATTACTACACAACCAAGAATGACAATCCTGTACTCGAGCACAGAAACACTGGGAAAGTACATTAGAACAGTGTTTTTCAAACTTTTTTGAGCCAAGGCACATTTTTTGCGTCGAAAAAATCCGGAGGCACACCACCAGCAGAACTCATTAAAGGGGAACATTATCACCAGACCTATGTAAGCGTCAATATATACCTTGATGTTGCAGAAAAAAGACCATATATTTTTTTAACCGATTTCCGAACTCTAAATGGGTGAATTTTGGCGAATTAAACGCCTTTCTATTATTCGCTCTCGGAGCGACATCGGGGAGCAATCCGCCATTTTCTCAAACACATTACAAACACCTAGAGCAGGGTTCGGCAACCCGCGGCTCTTTAGCGCCGCCCTAGTGGCTCTCTGGAGCTTTTTCAGAAATGTAAGAAAAATGGAAAAAGAAGAGGGGAAAACAATCTATTTTTTGTTTTAATATGGTTTCTGTAGGAGGACAAACATGACACAAACCTCCCTAATTGTTATAAAGCACACTGTTTATAATAAACATGCTTCACTGATTCGAGTATTTGGCGAGCGCCGTTTTGTCCTACTAATTTTGGCGGTCCTTGAACTCACCGTAGTTTGTTTACATGTATAACTTTCTAGGACGTGTTTTATGCCACTTCTTTTTCTGTCTCATTTTGTCCACCAAACTTTTACGGTTGTGCATGAAAGGTAAGTTTTGTTGATGTTATTGAGTTGTTGGAGTGCTAATCAGACATATTTGGTCACTGCATGACTGCAAGCTAATCGATGCTAACATGCTATTTAGGCTAGCTATATGTACATATTGCATCATAATGCCTCATTTGTAGCTATATTTGAGCTCATTTAGTTTCCTTTAAGTCCTCTTAATTCAATTTATATCTCATGACACACTATCTATATGTAATATGGCTTTTAATTTTTTGCGGCTCCAGACAGATTTTTTTTTGTATTTTTGGTCCAATATGGCTCTTTCAACATTTTGGGCTTCCGACCCCTGACCTAGTCAAATCAGCTCTGTTATTTTCCGTTTTTTCGACTGTTTTCCGTACCTTGGAGACATCATGCCTCGTCGGTGTGTTGTCGGAGGGTGTAACAACACGAACAGGGACGGATTCAAGTTGCACCAGTGGCCCAAAGATGCGAAAGTGGCAAGAAATTGGACGTTTGTTCCGCACACTTTACCGACGAAAGCTATGCTACGGCAGAGATGGCAAGAATGTGTGGATATCCTGCGACACTCAAAGCAGATGCATTTCCAACAATAAAGTCAAAGAAATCTGCCGCCAGACCCCCATTGAATCTGCCGGAGTGTGTGAGCAATTCAGGGACAAAGGACTTCGGGAGCACGGCAAGCAATGGCGGCAGTTTGTTCCCGCAGACGAGCGAGCTAAACCCCCTGGATGTCTTGGCTCACACCGTCCCTTATGCCACCGAAGATGATCAAGAGAAGAATATCGACCCTAGCTTCCCTGGCCTGCTGACATGAAGGTATGTCTACAGAATATATTAATTGATGAAAATTGGGCTGTCTGCACTCTCAAAGTGCATGTTGTTGCCAAATGTATTTCATATGCTGTAAACCTAGTTCATAGTTGTTAGTTTCCTTTAATGCCAAACAAACACATACCAATCGTTGGTTAGAAGGCGATCGCCGAATTCTTCCTCGCTTTCTCCCGTGTCGCTGGCTGTCGTGTCGTTTTCATCGGTTTCGCTTGCATACGGTTCAAACCGATATGGCTCAATAGCTTCAGTTTCTTCTTCAATTTCGTTTTCGCTACCTGCCTCCACACTACAACCATCTGTTTCAATACATGCGTAATCTGTTGAATCGCTTAAGCCGCTGAAATCCGAGTCTGAATCCGAGCTAATGTCGCTATAGCTTGCTGTTCTATGCGCCATGTTTGTTTGTGTTGGCATCACTGTGTGACGTCACAGGAAAATGGACGGGTGTATATAACGATGGTTAAAATCAGACACTTTGAAGCTTTTTTTAGGGATATTGCGTGATGGGTAAAATTTTGAAAAAAACTTCGAAAAATAAAATAAGCCACTGGAAACTGATTTTTAATGGTTTTAACCCTTCTGAAATTGTGATAATGTTCCCCTTTAAAAACTAAACTCGGTTGACAGTAAAAAGTCGTTGCCACAATTGTTGGATATGACTTTAAAGCATAACCAAGCATGCATCACTATAGCTCTTGTCTCAAAGTACACTGCAAAAACTGAAATCTAAGTAAGATTACATATCTCAAATAAGGGTGATATTTGCTTATTTTCTGTCTGATAAGATAATTCTTCTCACTAAGCAGATTTCATGTTAGGGTGTTTTACTTGTTTTAAGGGTTTTGGTCCTAAATGATCTCAGTAAGATATTACAGCTTGTTGCTGAGATTTTATGACCTATATTGAGTAAAACATGCTTGAAACTAAAATATCAAGTGTTGCAAAGTTGTGTCATCAACACTCACAAGTATAAAACTACTTTTTTGAAATAACAATTACTTATTTCAAGCATGAAAAAAAATTCATGACATTGACACAATTCTTTCTTTCTTTAGTTTATTTCGAACATGAACACACTTACATCATAATACATCACACAATTTCATATCATTTCATTTTACATCGTGCCCGAAAAGGAGTAGGAAGAAGCAAAGCTTATTTAATCCTACCCCTTTCCCACTTCAAAGCGTTTACAAATATATAGAATCATTTACTGACCTTTTTATATAATAAAATAACATCTATGAATTAGTATACAACAGTTTTGTAATATGTAATTAATTAACTAATTCAGTCATTATTAACATACTGAGATGAAGAATATCTTATTTTCAATAAGGTTGGAAGTATTTCTCATAATTCTTCTTCTTTGTACTCTGTAAGCACTATTATTTTGAACAACCTCTTAAACTGGATCATATCAGTACAATTTTTAACTTCTTTACTTAATCCATTCCATAATTTAATTCCACATACTGATATGCTAAAAGTTCTAAGTGTTGTACGTGCATATAAATGTTTTAAATTATTTTTTCCTCTAAGGTTATATTTCTCCTCTTTAGTAGAGAACAATTGTTGTACATTCTTTGGTAGCAGGTTATAGTTTGCTTTGTACATCATTTTAGCTGTTTGCAATTTTACCAAATCACCGAACTTTAATATTTTTGACTTAATAAATAAAGGGTTTGTATGTTCTCTATATCCAACATTATGTATTATTCTAACTGATCTTTTTTGTAACATGGTTAGCGAATGTAGCGCACATTTGTAGTTATTTCCTCAATTGTGTCTCATAATTAAAACAGATGACAGCCAAATGGACTTTGCTGTTTTATTTTCAATGAAACAATAGAACATATGTACTCAAATAGTTGTACAGTTGTTATTAGTGATAATATACTTATTTTAAGGTAATTTTGGGTTCATTGAGGTTAGCTAATTTTACTTGTTTTGCAAAGTCTTGACAAGCTGAATTTTCTTGTTCTATTGGCAGATAATTTTGCTTAGTTCCAATAAAATACCTCTCATTTTTATTATTTTTTTCTTGTTTTTGAACACTGACTTTTTGCAGTGTAAGTGTACTGTCACCACCTGTCACATCACGCCCTGACTTATTTGCTGTTTTCCTGTGTGTAGTGTTTTAGTTCTTGTCTTGCGCTCCTGTTTTGGTGGCTTTTTCTCTTTTTTTGGTATTTTCCTTGTAGCAGTTTCATGTCTTCCTTTGAGCGATATTTCCCGCATCTACTTTGTTTTTATCCTTCTTTGTGGGGACATTGTTGATTGTCATGTCATGTTCGGATGTTCATTGTGGACGCCATCTTTGCTCCACAGTAAGTCTTTGCTGTCGTCCAGCATTCTGTTTTTGTTTACTTTGTAGCCAGTTCAGTTTTAGTTTCGTTCTGCATAGCCTTCCCTAAGCTTCAATGCCTTTTCTTAGGGGCACTCACCTTTTGTTTATTTTTGGTTTAAGCATTAAACACCTTTTTACCTGCACACTGCCTCCCGCTGTTTCCGACATCTACAAAGCAATGAGCTACCTGCTGCCACCTACTGATATGGAAGAGTATTACATGGTTACTCTGCCGAGCTCTAGACGGCACCGACACTCAACAACAACACATCATTTGCAGACTATAATTACTGGGTTGCAAAAAATATTTTTTACCCCAAATAGGTGAAATTAGATCACCTCCTACGGCACACCAGACTGTATTTCACGGCACACTAGAGTGGTTGAAAAACACTGCATTAGAACATGTCTGCTATTTTATAATCAAGAGACAATACCGTAGAAATGAAGATGTCGTATTTTCCGGACTCAGTGGCCTTGTGGTTAGAGTGTCCACCCTGAGATCGGTAGGTCGTGAGTTCAAACCCTGGCCAAGTCATACCAAAGACTATATAGTTATGGGACCCAGCACGGCGGTAGTTGTATGGTGTCAAAACGTCGCCAAAATCTGCGTGCACAAAAAACACTGTGCGCTTGCAGAATTTTATGGTTAAATCATCATAATGCATATTGATGACACATTCTAGCTCTGTCCTGAAAATGTTAACGAACGCGTCCTTAATGCAATGTAGCATTCTTGCGAGCCGCTAATGTCCCTCCACAGGGCAAAGCCACCTCAAAAGTTTGTAATCCTCGCCTACGTGACGGCAAATAAACAATGTTTCTTACAAGTACCATTATCATTGGAGGACGAGTAATAGCTACACACGCTAAACTACACGTAGTAAGTAGATATCCTATGGTAAATGGGTTATACTTTTTTACTTTTTTCTACCTTCAAGGTACTCAAAGCGCTTTGACACTATTTCCACATTCACACACTGATGGCGGGAGCTGCCATGCAAGGCCCTAACCACGACCCATCAGGAGCATCTTGCTCAAGGACACAACGGACGTGACCATGAATTGATTTACGTGGACCCCGACTTAAACAAGTTGAAAAACTTATTGGGGTGTTACCATTTAGTGGTCAATTGTACGGAATATGTACTGTACTGTGCAATCTACTAATAAAAGTTTCAATCAATCAATCAAAAACGAGGTTCATAGAAGGTGGGGATTGAACCAGGAACCCTCAGGTTGCTGGCACGGTCACTCTTCCAAACGCGCCACGCCGTACTAACTAACCGCTAACCCCAAGCTAGAGCTCTTGAATGTAAACAAAGGTGGACTGATCAATACAAATATCAACAGTAACAATAACAAGTAGTATATTATCATGTCGATACCAGAGTAGATCGATATTTTTCAGTTTACAAACTCGGGAACTGCCTTAATTCTCTTGGGCATCGAATTCAGAGCTGAAGAAGTTTGTTACTGGAATCCTCGTCAACTCCTCCATGGTTCTCAAACTTTTTTCCACCAAGTACCACCTGAGAAAACCTTGGCTCTCCAAGTACCAACATAATGAACATAATTCAAATACAGTCGCGTAGTAGATCTTAAATGTTCATTAAAAACAAGGCAAAGGTTTTATTTACCAAGTATATGTAATGTTTTACACAGAGTTTGAACAGTAACACTGTGTTTGAATATAGGAACATAAAACACTGTACTTTAATGAAGTGAGTATTTAACACACCACTAGGTGGAGCCTGCGTACCAGCACAGTTTGAGAATTGCAGCACGAGAAGAGGCCCCACAGGAGCTTTAATTAAGTTCAGGTGTGGAGGAGACATACTTGACCACTCCATCACCTTCACCTTCTTCAGCAAAGCACTTGATCATCGTTCAATGGGTTTTAGGCTCCTTTTGTTGGAAAACTAGTATCCTCGAAAGGAGTGATCATGCTCTTCTTCACAATATCACAGTACATGTTGGAATTTGTCATTCTCCATCTATGAATCACAGCTCCCTCGCGCCAGCAGCACCCGTGCTTGTGATGTGCGATACCGCTGATTTCCGACCCGATACCAAGTACAATTCAGGCTGTTGTCGGCGATACCGATCCGATACTTTGTGCAAATATACCTAACGTGTCTGCTAATATCTAAAAACGTGTGTATTTTCTAATAATGCCATATCTATCTAAACAAAAATATAGGATAAATGAAAGAAAAAAAAGAAAAAATCGGAATGTAAAGAGAAAAAGCTGATATTTTAAACTAATAATAATAATAACACACTTAGTCACCTATATATAATAAAGTTCGGTCTTTAAATATCTATATGTTGTTAGCATTTTTATTTTATTTTTTTTAAAATATAAAATGGCCCCCCCAATCTTAACTTTGCAGTATGTGGCCCTCGGTGGAAAAGGTTTCGACTAAATTATAAGAAGCTCTCAAAAATAAAAACAATATATACTAAAAATATAAACAAAGTTTTGTTAGTTGATTTAAAACAATTAAATAATACTAACTTATGAATTAATTTGAAAAATTACAACAACCATAATAAACTATTAAACTATTAAATGTGGAACTGAACATTAATATTTTTGTACAGGCAGAATTTTTGACACATAATACGATTTTAAACAATCGTATTATTATTAGTTGTATTCTATTCCTACAAGGGGGAAAAAACAGTAAAATGGGTATCTAATGAAAAAAGGCTGAAATGTTGCAACTAATAAACAATAACAATATACTAAGCTGACAAAATATCTGTTTTTAGCGGGGGGTTTTTAAATATATCAATATGGCCCCCACATACTTTGACTTTTCAGTAAGCGGCCCTTGGTGGAACAAGTTTGAACACCCCTGAACTAAAGTATCGATATGTATGGTGACTTGTCCAGGGTGTAGCCCGCCTACCGCCCGAATGCAGCTGAGATAGGCTCCAGCACCCACAAAAGGGACAAGAAGTAGAAAATGGATGGATGGATGGATGGATGTACGGAATAATTTTGGTTGTGCTTACCGACCTTGAAGCTATTTTATTTGGTACATGGTGTAATGATAAGTGTGACTAGTAGATGGCAGTCACACATAAGAGATATGTGTAGACTGCAATATGACTCAAGTAAACAACACCAACATTTTATATGTTCCATTGAAAATATAGAACATTACACGCGGCGCTCGAAAATCTATCAAAAGGTTTGAGTCCAACTGTGGTAAGCTATGAAGCCGCACCGCTTGGTGGATTGTACTGTGCTTCAACATATGAGTATTATTATTGTGTGTGTATAAGGTAAAAAAATGTATCTGGCCGTTTTGTTTCGCAATATTATGCAAAAGCAACTTTTCTTAACTTCTGGTACCTGCTGATGTGTATTTGGGATCTGCATAAGTCCTGAAGATTTGAGTGTATCCGCCTTTGTAGTCTGTGAAGACACCGTAGTCGATAAGCTTCTTCTTTTTCTCTATCTTCTTGTTATGGGACATTCATCCTCCGCTGTTGCCATTTCTAATATAAAGTAGCGTAAAGTTCTTACTTATATCTGTCAGTAAACTCGCCATGAAAGCACTAAAACATACCGGTGTAGTGAGTTTACATTATTCACCCAGTATATATGATGGTATATATCTGTATCATGAATCAATTTAAGTGGACCCAGACTTAAACAAGTTGAAAAACTTATTCGGGTGTTACCATTTAGTGGTAAATTGTACGGAATATGTACTGTACTGTGCAACCTACTAATAAAAGTCTCAATCAATCAAAAGCTTTAGTTATTAGAGAGTTCCGGTTGGACGTTTTTTCACGGGACACATTTACGGCCTTTTTATTGTACTAGTGAGCCACGGATGAGGAGATGCTGCTCCGTTATTGATTGAAGTAAAGTCTGAATGTCATTAAAACAGTTAGCTCCATCTTTTGACACTTCTTCCACTCCCGTCCTTGCACGCTACACCGCTACAACAAAGATGACGGGGAAAAGACGCTGTCAAAGGTGAGCCACGTAACTAAGACCGCCCACAAAACGGCGCATCGTGAAGCGACTGTCAGAAAGCGGCTTGAAGATGATCTGTAAAACATAATCTATGCAACATTTTGACCAAACAACCTCCATCACATGTTATGTAGACCACAAGATAGTGTTTTAAATTTAGAAAAAAAATCTTAATATGATCCCTTTAATGCGCCTGATGTCATCCGGTGCGCCTTTTGTATGAAAAAAGACCTGAATTGACCCGCTCATCGGCAGTGCGCCTTATAATCCGGTCCGAAAAATACGGCAAGTGACAGAGGCCCGTGAAAAGACAATTTCAAAATGTGAGAATAATGTCAACAATGAAGTGAAGTGAAGTGAATTATATTTATATAGCACTTTTCTCTAGTGACTCAAAGCGCTTTACATAGTGAAACCCAATATCTAAGTTACATTTAAACCAGTGTGGGAGGCACTGGGAGCAGGTGGGTAAAGTGTCTTGCCCAAGGACACAACGGCAGTGACTAGGGTGGCAGAAGCGGGGATCGAACCTGGAACCCTCAAGTTGCTGGCACGGCCACTCTACCAACCGAGCTATAACAACCTAATCTAGCCTAATGTAGGGAAAAAAATCAATGTTTCAAATCAAAATTTGTTCAATAATGTCGAAATTGGCGCCAAATGTTCTTTTTCCCTGTTAAGGGGACAAAGTCCGAATCTGCCCCAAAAGTTACAAAAAAGTAAAATTTCAACATTTGATAAAAATGTCCAAATAAAAGCTTAATTTCAACATTTTATTAACATTTCTAGAGGTGTCCGATAATATCGGATTGCTCATATTATCGGCCGATAAATGCTTTAAAATGTAATTTGGTAAATTATCGGTATCGGTTTTAAAAAAGTAAAATTTATGACTTTTTAAAACGCCGCTGTACGGAGTGGTACACGGACGTAGGGAGAAGTACACAGCGCCAATAAACCTTAAAGGCACTGCCTTTGCGTGCCGGCCCAATCACATAATATCTACGGCTTTTCACACACACAAGTGAATGCAAGCATACTTTGTCAACAGCCATACAGGTCACACTGAGGGTGGCCGTATAAACAACTTTAACACTGATACAAATATACGCCACACTGTGAACCCACACCAAACAAGAATGACAAACACATTTCGGGAGAACATCCGCACCGTAACACAACATAAACACAACGGAACAAATACCCAGAACCCCTTGCAGCACTAACTCTTTGGGGACGCTACAATATACACCCCCCCGCTACCCCCTGCCCCCCCCAACCCCGCCCACCTCAACCTCCTCATGCTCTCTCAGGGAGAGCATGTCCCAAATTCCAAGCTGCTGTTTTGAGGCATGTTAAAAAAAAAGAATGCACTTTGTGACTTCAATAATAAATATGGCAGTGCCATGTTGACATTTTTTTCCATAACTTGAGTTGATTTATTTTGGAAAACCTTGTTACATTGTTTAATGCATCCAGCGGGGCATCACAACAAAATTAGGCATAATAATGTGTTAATTCCACGACTGTATATATCGATATCGGTTGATATCGGAATCGGTAATTAAGAGTTGGACAATATCGGATATCGGCAAAAAAGCCATTATCGGACATCTCTAAAAATTACCAATGAATGAAAAATGTCAAGGTTTACACCCAATAAAAAAAAATAGTGGCACAATGGCAACATTGGAGAACAAAGACAAAGAATTTGCCCCCAGTGGCCAGTGACCTGAATAGACCCGCTCAGCGGCAGTGCGCCTTATTAAGTTAGAGTATCAATGATTGTCACACACACACAACCGTATTTTTCGGAGTATAAGTCGCTCCGGAGTACAAGTCACACCGACCGAAAATGCACAATAAAGAAGGAAAAAAACATATATAAGTCGCACTGGAGTAGAAGTTGCATTTTTTGGGGAAATTTATTTGATAAAACCCAACACCAAGAATAGACATTTGACAGGCAATTTAAAATAAATAAAGAATAGTGAACAACAGGCTGAATAAGTGTACGTTATATGAGGCATAAATAACCAACTGAGAACGTGCCTGGTATGTTAACGTAACAAGTCATTCAAATAACTATAACATATAGAACATGCTATACGTTTACCAAACAATCTGTCACTCCTAATCGCTAAATCCCATGAAATCTTACACGTCTAGTCTCCTTTGTGAATGAGCTAAATAATATTATTTGATATTTTACAGTAATGTGTAAATAATTTCACACATAAGTCGCTCCTGAGTATAAGTCGCACCCCATGAAAAAAACTGCGATTTATAGTCCGAAAAATACGGTAGGTGTGGTGAAATTATTCTCTGCATTTGACCCATCACCCTTGATCACCGCCTGGGAGGTGAGAGGAGCAGTGAGCAGTAGCGGTGGACGCGCCCAGGAATCATTTTTGGTGATTTAACCCCCAATTCCAACCCTTGATGCTGAGTGCCAAGCAGGGAGGTAATGGGTGCCATTTTTATAGACTTTGATATGACTCGGCCGGGGTTTGAACTCAGGGCGGACACTCTAACCTCTATGGTCCGAAAAATACGGTACTCTAAAGTGTATCGATAGAATTTACCGCAATGAAACCCACTTTTTAGAGATACCCAAAATAGGAAAGCGGTCGTCTCTTCCGTAAGCTGTCACGTCTTCACAGTTACTCGACGAAGGCCTCTTACGATGCGCCGCTCTGATTAGCGCCGCGTTCTAATCAGACGCCAAGTCGCGTGTGAAGACGAAGAAGGGAAGCACAGAGGGGTTTGGCGCAGTGTAATTATATTAAAAAAAAAAAAAAAAAAATCTCACAGTGGTATACATTAAAAATGTTTAATTATGACATATTAGCCTAATTGGCGGGGAAGATGAGAATCAAAACAAGGCTGTGTGGGAAACCTCTTCAAGTGTTCACTAACATGAGAGGCTGTCATTTTCTAATACTCCCCCCCTTTTCTCTCGTAGGGGTGATAATCCTAGCTGCGAGCACGGGCGGCGCAACAATTACACCCGACAAAACATCTCATTGTCGTGCTCTCGTTTGCTTTCCTCGCACGGAACAAAGCTAGCGACAGCTCATCACAAGCCGCTGATCCCCTCAGGCTCCATCAGAATGAACGCATTGTAATCCGTGACCACCACCACTGGGACGGCTTCCGTCGCATTCCTTGGACCACGAGCGGTGAGAGGAATCAAAAGAAAGAGAGCAACTCCCGTGACACGCGGCAACAAATAGGCGGTCGTAAATTGTGCGCGACAGGTGCACACAAGTGACGCGACGACGCACACACACACACACACACACACACACACACACACACACACACACACACACACACACACACACACACACGTTGAAGGTAATGGTGACAGCGGAGGCACGTGGATTTATGAGGTGGTCCACGGCGAGGACATCCATCAGGAGCGCATCAAAGGAGGTCACATGTAGGACAAGGACCACACTGATCATACCTTTTGCTTTTTTCATCTAATACTGTCGTTATCCCATCACTAGCCTATTTTGCAGGTTGGAGAATAAACAGAGTGGAACCTCTCAAAGGCCGGATTTATACCTTCAGGAGTGATTGGCTATTGAACAGCAACTGATAGCCAAAGATCATCTATTTAACACAAAAGAAAATGGAGGAACCATTGTCCTGTCCACGCTTGCTCTGTCTAACAGAGGAGCAAACAGTCAAAAGTTGTCTACATGGAATAATGTTGACTACTTCCAAAAAGCTCCTCTCTTTATTTACCGTATTTTTCGGACTATAAGGCGCACTTAAAAATCATTTCATTTTCTCAAAACTCGACAGTGCGCCTTATAACCCGGTGCGCCTAATGTACGGCATAATTCTGGTTGTGCTTATCAACAGTCAAAAGTTGTCTACATGGAATAATGTTGACTACTTCCAAAAAGCTCCTCTCTTTATTTACCGTATTTTTCGGACTATAAGGTGCACTTAAAATCATTTCATTTTCCCAAAACTCGACAGTGCGCCTTATAACCCGGTGCGCCTAATGTACGGCATAATTCTGGTTGTGCTTATCGACAGTCAAAAGCTGTCTACATGGAATAATGTTGACTACTTCCAAAAAGCTCCTCTCTTTATTTACCGTATTTTTCGGACTATAAGGCGCATTTAAAAATCATTTAATTTTCTCAAAACTCGACAAAGCGCCTTATAACCCGGTGCGCCTAATGTACGGCATAATTCTGGTTGTGCTTATCGACAGTCAAAAGTTGTCTACATGGAATAATGTTGACTACTTCCAAAAAGCTCCTCTTTTTATTTACCGTATTTTTCGGACTATAAGGTGCACTTAAAATCATTTCATTTTCCCAAAACTCGACAGTGTGCCTTATAACCCGGTGCGCCTAATGTACGGCATAATTCTGGTTGTGCTTATCGACAGTCAAAAGTTGTCTACATGGAATAATGTTGACTACTTCCAAAAAGCTCCTCTCTTTATTTACCGTATTTTTCGGACTATAAGGTGCACTTAAAATCATTTCATTTTCCCAAAACTCGACAGTGCGCCTTATTACCTAATGTACATAATTCTGGTCGTGCTTACCGACCTCGAAGCTATTTTATTTGGTACATGGTGTAATGGTAAGTGTGACCAGTAGATGGCAGTCATACATAAGAGATACGTGTGGACTGCAATATGACGGCAGTAAACAACGCCAAAACTTTAAATGTTCCATTGAGAATATAGAGCATTACACACGGCGCTCAAAAATCTGTCAAAATGTTTTTTGTACGACTTCGGTAAGCTATGAAGCCGCATTGCTTGATGGATTGTCGCCGTATTAAACATGCGAGTATTGTTATGGTGTGTGTATAAGGACCGCAAAATGGCACCTATTATTATTGGGGGCTGAATGGCGTAGTGGGTAAAGCAACCGTGCCAGAAACCTGAGGGTTGCAGGTTCACTCCCCGCCTCTTACCATCCAAAAAATCGCTTCCATTGTGTCCTTGGGCGGGACACTTCACCCTTTGCCCCCGGTGCCACTCACACCAGTGAATTGAATGAGGGTCGGAGGGGCCGTTGGCACAAATTGCAGCCAGTCTACCCCAGGGCAGCTGTGGCTATGAAAGTAGCTTACCACCACCAGGTGTGAATGAATGATGGGTTCTACATGTAAAGCGACTTTGGGTACTTCGAAAAGCGCTATATAAATCCCAGGTATTATTATTATTATTATTATTAGCAGACATATTACCTGGTGTTTTGTTTCACAATATTATGCAAAACCTACTTTTCTTACCTTCTGTTACCTGCTGATTAGACACAGAGTTTGCACTGGCTCCCTGTTCATTTTAGAATTTATTTTAAATCCTTGCTGTTTGTTTTTAAAGCTTTACATGGACTGGCACCTCAGTGTATCTCGGACCTCATCCAAATTTACACTCCTACGCGCGCTCTGAGGTCCGAGAGCCAGCTCCAGCTCGTGGTGCCCAAGACCAGACTTAAATCCAGGGGAGATAGGGCCTTCTCTGTGGTCGGCTCTAAGCTCTGGAACACTCTGCCCCTCCATGTTCAAACTGCTCCCACAGTGGAGTGTTTTAAGTCTCGTCTTAAGACCCACTTTTATTCTTTGGCTTTTAACACTACGTGAGTTGTGTGGTCCTTTGTTGTCCTCTGTGTTGTTGTTTTTTTTTTATAAATTTTGATTTCTATTTACTGTTTTAATTGTTTTTTCCCTTTAAAATCGTTTTTAATCATATTTATTTTTATATTGTTTTTATATTGGTTCTATGTTTTTAATATCATTTTTAATATTGTTGTGCAGCACTTTGGAAACATTTTTGTTGTTTAAATGTGCTATATAAATAAAGTGGATTGGATTGGATTGCTGATGTGTATTTGGGATCTGCATAAGTCTTGAAAATGTGCGCGCGTCCGCAATTGTAGTTCGTGCTGACACCGTAGTCATAAGCTTCTTCTTTTTCTCTACCTTCTTATGGGACATTCATCTTCCGCTGTTGACATTTCTAATATAAAGTAGCGGAAAGTTCTTACTTATATCTGTCAGTAGACTAGCTATCAAAGCGCTAAAAACTGTAGTGAGTTTACATAATTCACCCACGGAACTTTAGTTATTAGAGGGTTCCGGTCGGACGGTTTTCACGGGACACATTTCCGGCGTTGATGTTGCATTATTGAGCCGCGGATGAGAAGATGCTGCTCCGTTATTGATTGAAGTAAAGTCTGAATGTCATTAAAACAGTTAGCTCCATCTTTTGACACTTCTTCCACTCCCGTCCTTGCACGCTACACCGCTACAACAAAGATGACGGGGAGAAGACGCTGTCAAAGGTGAGCCACGTAAATAAGACCGCCCACAAAACGGCGCATCCTGAAGCGACTGTCAGAAAGCGACTTGAAGATGATCTGTAAAACATAATCTATGCAACATTTTGACCAAAGAACCACCATTACATGTTATGTAGACCACAAGGAAGTCTTTTACATTTATAATTTATAATATGACCCCTTTAATGCGCCCTATAATCTGGTGTGTCTTTTGTATGAAAATAGACCTGGCTCGACCCGCTCATTGGCAGTGCGCCTTATAATCCGGTGCGCCCTATGGTCCGAAAAATACGGTATCCGTTTAGAATGTTTGTAAACAAAATGAAGACATTTGAGATAATTTCCAGTCCATTAGGGTTGCCATAATAATAAATAATAGAGATAATATCGGCCTGCCGATATTATCGGACGATAAATGCGTTAAAATGTAATATCGGAAATTATCGGTATTTTTATTACCGGTAATGGTATCATTTTTTTTTTTTATTAAATCAACATAAAAAACACAAGATACACTTACAATTAGTGCACCAACCCAAGAAACCTCCCTCCCCCATTCACACTCATTCACACAAAAGGGTTGTTTCTTTCGGTTATTAATATTCTGGTTCCTACATTATATATCAATATATATCAATACAGTCTGCAAGGGATACAGTCCGTAAGCACACATGATTGTGCGTGCTGCTGGTCCTCTAATAGTACTAACCTTTAACAGTTAATTTTACTAATTGTCATTAATTACTAGTTTCTATGTAACTGTTTTGTATTGTTTTACTTTCTTTTTTATTCAAGAAAATGTCTTTAATTTATTTATTTATTTATTTTTTAAAGTACCTTATCTTCACCATACCTGGTTGTTCAAATTAGGCATAATAATGTGCTAATTCCACACCTGTATATATCGGTTGATATCGGTATCGGTAATTAAAGAGTTGGACAATATCGGAATATCGGATATCGGCAAAAAGCCATTATCGGACATCCCTAATAAATAATTACGTTTATTCGGTCCATCATCACACAGTAACATTTTAACCTTTTCAACTAGGGTACAAGGGTATAAAAAAAGAACTTAATTACAGTCCTAAAAAAACAATAAAATACTATATTAAAAAAAACATATTTTTGTAAAGTGTAAGAAAAAAAAGTAGGCTAACATTTTTGATTTGAAAAAATATAGCGCGGGTGTGACCTAATTGGTTGGATTTGTTATGTTTGCATAATGACAAATAATCTTGAATCTAGAACTATTTCCAGCTGTTCCAGACCAAAGCCCGACAATAAATGTCCCTTTATTTAACGCTATTAAACGCACAACACCTAGCCATCTTTGTGACCCCCCACCCGCTCCCCACCTCCCGTTCTATGGCTCCTTGTCGGGATGCCTCATTACGACCGCGGTGCTCTTTTCCCTTAAACTAAAAGCCTTGCACTTTTTGTGCAAAGGAGCCATTTGTTCAGGTGAAAATGAAACTTGCACGGTAAGCAGAAGCTGGACAGTGTCGGGAGGGCTGCGGAGGGCATCCCAGATTAATCACACGGAGGCTGCAAGCGTGAGGATAGTCATTGAGGAGTAATTGCCACGGGGCCTTTATTGTAGTGTAATGTACTTCGCCCTATGAGGTGGGGAAAAGCGGATAATAGAGTAAGAGGATCATATAAAAATGTTTGCCGTTTCAACCTTTAACTTTGAGCTTAACCCCGACCTCGGATTGTAATTATGAGTTAATTGCCTACTGATCTGAAAGGAGGGCGGGATTGTACATGCCAATTGGGCTTAGGGTCTGTCGGTTATGTAAAATAACTTCTACTACTGAAGGGCTGCACACCAAAAGGTGAAAATGTGTCCAAACTAGGGTTGTAAAGTATACCGGTATTAGTAGAGTACCGCGATAATAATTAATCATATTCGGTACTATACCGCCTCTAAAAAGTAGTGTGAAGTGAATTACATTTATATAGCGCTTTTTCTCAAGTGACTCAAAGCGCTTTACATTGTGAAACCCAATATCTAAGTTACATTTAAACCAGTGTGGGTGGCACTGGGAGCAGGTGGGTAAAGTGTCTTGCCCAAGGACACAATGGCAGTGACTAGGATGGCGGAAGCGGGGATCGAACCTGCAACCCTCAAGTTGCTGGCACGGCTGCTCTACCAACCGAGCTATACCGCCCCAAAAGTACCGGTCCCCAAGCCCCCCGCCACCCCCGTCGTCATCACATTGCTGGTTTAAGAGCAGAGGAGCATGTTCGGCAGCGCACAATCACGGAGTACTTACAAGCAGACAGTGTGTGTACACAGAAAAGGGAGAATGGACGCATTTTGGTCTAAAAACTAACAATAAAGGATAAGCTATAACACTAAAACGCCCTCAGGAAGAGGTGCTTTAAGACATGGCTAGCTACCTAGCTAGCGGCTAAAGTCCATCTGCAGTCGGCAGTGTTTTAGCTACTTATGAATCGCAGATCCTCGCCTCCATGGCGACGAATAAAGTAAGTTTCTTATAAGTATTATCCCTGCAGGACGAGGAATAGCTAAACATCTTTTACTACACATCGTAGCTCACCGGCGTCACAATGTAAACAAACGCCATTGGTGGATCTACACCTGACATCCACTGTAATGATACCAAGTACAGGAGCGTATCTAGTCGATACTACTATGGTTACAACACATTTTTTTAGCATCACAAAATCTTCTTTCGTTTTTTTTTTAAATGCAGATTTTGTTTATAAACTCAGGAAATACGTCCCTGGACACATGAGGACTTTGAATATGACCAATGTATGATCCTGTAACTACTTGGTATCGGATTGATACCCAAATTTGTGGTATCATCCAAAACTAATGTAAAGCATCCAAACAACAGAAGAATAAGTGATTATTACATTTTAACAGAAGTGTAGATAGAACATGTTAAAACAGAAAATAAGCAGATATTAACAGTAAATGAACAAGTAGATTAATATACATTTTTTACAGTTTGTCCCTCATAATGTTGACAAAAAATTTTGTATTTTTACCGGCAGTGCCTTCTCCGGGTCAAAACTCCGGTTTAGTTGTTTTTTTAATCGATTATCGCTTTCTGCCGGTGTTTTGTTTTGTTTATATTTGCCGAGTCAAATTTCCGTCCCCGTTTATTGCATTTTTATTGATCGAAAAAAATTCCGGCAGCGGTAAAGTTTAGATCCATGAAGGAGAGAAGAAAGTGAATGAATGTTTATAACTGAATACATTTACATATGCATAAAAATGTGTTTTCTTTTGTATTATTTTTTTTATGAATTAAGTAACGTTTATGACAACCTTTTTCCGAAACACAATATAGAATGGGAGATATTACGGGATAATGCATACATTTATCATTTGTTTTCAAAATGGTTACAAAAAAATGGGACCCCAAAAATTTACTGTGGGACCCCATTTTTATGACTTGATGGGGTCCCATCAAGTCGTTAGTAAGCACGTGCCTAAAAATATCTTAAGACTAAATTTAAAAGTTGATGGCTAAATTAGAGCCACTGAATATATGGTCGCTTTATAATCTTACGAGTCGACTAATTGTTAAGATAGTCGATGATGAGTTGACTACCAAAATGGTGGTTAGTTTCAGCCTTGTACGCAACTACCTCGGAATGGAAGAGAACATTAGTTTTGCCTTAAAGGGGAACATTATCACAATTTCAGATGGGTTAAAACCATTAAAAATCAGTTCCCAGTGGCTTATTTTATTTTTCAAAGTTTTTTTCAAAATTTTACCCATCACGCAATATCCCTAAAAAAAGCTTCAAAGTGCCTGATTTTAACCATCGTTATATACACCCGTCCATTTTCCTGTGACGTCACACAGTGATGCCAACACAAACAAACATGGCGCATAGAACAGCAAGCTATAGCGACATTAGCTCGGATTCAGACTCGGATTTCAGCGGCTTAAGCGATTCAACAGATTACGCATGTATTGAAACGGATGGTTGTAGTGTGGAGGCAGGTAACGAAAACGAAATTGAAGAAGAAACTGAAGCTATTGAGTAATATCGGTTTGAACCGTATGCAAGCGAAACCGACGAAAACGACACGACAGCCAGCGACACGAGAGAAAGCGAGGACGAATTCGGCGATCGCCTTCTAACCAACGATTGGTATGGGTTTGTTTGGCATTAAAGGAAACTAACAACTATGAACTAGGTTTACAGCATATGAAATACATTTGGCAACAACATGCACTTTGAGAGTGCAGACAGCCCATTTCAGGCGCACTAAGAACATATATTTTTCCACGATTTCAGCACTCAGGTTAACCATACCTAAATAGACACAAAATACTGCATTACACAAGACTACCCGAATGTACTCGAATGATTGAAAAAAATAAATGTTTTTAAGCTAAATTATTGGTAAACACAGTTTATGTATAATAATTTGCGTAAAACCGCGAGTAATGAATAAAGTTTTCATCAATTAATATATTCTGTAGACATACCCTCATACACTCTCTTTTCCTGAAAGCTGATCTGTCCAGTTTTGGAGTTGATGTCAGCAGGCCAGGGAAGCTAGGGTCGATATTCTTCTCTTGATCATCTTCGGTGGCATAAGGGGGTTGCTATCTCTGTCGTAGCATAGCTTTCGTCGGTAAAGTGTGCGGAACAAACGACTGACCATTTCGTCGACTTTCCCCACACCCTCGTATTTTGAACAAATTTCGCCCAATTTCTTGCCACTTTCGCATCTTGAATCCGTCCCTGTTCATGTTGTTACACCCTCCGACAACACACCGACGAAAGTGAGAAAATGGCGGATTGCTTCCCGATGTGACGTCACAACGTGACGTCATCGCTCCGAGAGCGAATAATAGAAAGGCGTTTAATTCGCCAAAATTCACCCATTTATAGTTCGGAAATCGGTTAAAAAAATATATGGTTTTTTTTCTGCAACATCAAGGTATATATTGACGCTTACATAGGTCTGGTGATAATGTTCCCCTTTAATGACGTCGTGAAAAGCTGCAACTTCAAAAGCGTTTCCAGTTCCGATTTTATTTCATTCCTTAAAATCGAACAAAAGAAAAAAAAAAAAAACATAACATGTAGGTAAATTATGAAGAAAAGGGAGCAGAAAGAAGTCAAAAATGTATAACCTCTGTCTCCTAATAACACAACTACAGCATTTGTCTTTTAATGTAAGGGACCACAATTTTCACTTCACAACAAAATAACTACATACATTTACCATCTTTATCCTATCATCCTCATCATTTTCACATGTTCGTTGGATACAGAAATAGATTTACATAGTTTTGTTCCACTGTCAAATTTGTTACATAAACTAACACCTTTGATTGAAATGTTTCTTTCCATTGTCATTGTTCAAAAACTAGACAAAAAGAAAAAAAGCAGCTCCTTTTAGGATTGTGATGACTTCCAAATCTGTCTCTTCTCTCCAAAGTGAAGCATTTTTCTCACGTTGGTGCTCATAGACAGGTCCTAGAGCAAAGTCGTTTTCACTGGGGGCCACATCACAGTTATGTTTGGCCCTAGAGGGCCACGTCTAACAATGAACACTATTATTACACAATTTTTTATCCATTTTATTAGTAGATTTTTTTTTTTTAATTAAAATGTAAAAAAAAACAAAAAACGGTAAATTGCAATAATTTCACTTCAAAATTTTGTGTATATTACTGTAAATGGAAAAACAGTACTGCTGTTTTTATGGCGAAAAAAGGCAGCTCTGTTGCCAGAATTTTACTGTAAAATATACATTAGTTTTTTTTACTGTAAATAAAAAAAACTGCAATTTTAGAGTAAAATTTTGGCACCTGAGCTTTGTTTTTGTTTTTTTTTACCGCAAATCAACAACTGTAGATTTTTCGGTGTATTACTGTAAATGTCAAAACGTCACCAGTTTGTTTCAGTAAAAAAAGGACTGTTTTTTTCATTTAGAGAAAAATGCTGTAAAAACCACAGTAAATTTTACAATTTTACCACGAAATCTATTGCTACTTTTACATTGCACAATTTGATGGATAACTTGCTTTTAAATCATTATTATTAGTATTTATTTCTATTTAAAAGTGGTTTGAATGTTTGATATATTTTTGCATAGTTAGACAATATTTAAGTTAACATAAATTGTGATTACATGGAATACATACAGTCGTGGTCCAAAGTTTACATACACTTGTAAGGAACATAATGTCATGGCTGTCCTGAGTTTTCAATCATTTCTACAACTCTTATTTTTTTGTGATAAGAGTGAAAGTTCTGACCACAGAACTTTCCTCCAGAAGGTCTTATCTTTGTCCATGTGATGTCAGATGAAACAAAAATGTAGCTGTTTGGCCACAATACCCAGCAATATGTTTGAAGGAGAAAAGGTAAGGCCTTTAATCCCAGGAACACCACACCTACCGTCAAGCATGGTGGTGGTAGTATTATGTTCTGGGCCTGTTTTGCTGCCAATGGAACTGGTGCTTTACAGAGAGTAAATGTGACAGTGAAAAAGGAGAATTACCTCCAAATTCTTCAGGACAACCTAAAATCATCAGCCCGGAGGTTGGGTCTTGGGCGCAGTTGGGTGTTCTAACAGGACAATGACCCCAAACTAGGGGTGTAACGGTACACAAAAATTTCGGATCGGTACGTACCTCGGTTTAGAGGTCACGGTTCGTTTCATTTTCGGTACAGTAAGAAAACAACAAAATATAAATTTTTTGGTTATTTATTTACCAAATTTGCAAAATCTTCCACCAAAAATATTTTTCTTAGTGGAATATTTGATGTGAAGTAATGGGAACCTTGGATAGGTCAATAATTCATAATAACAGTGATTTTGATTCAATATTATGTTTTGAGCAATGACAGTTTGAAAGAAAAGAAAAAAACAGCTTTGTTTTATTAGTCAACATTGCAACTTTTTCTAAATTACATTTAACCTTTAAGCTTTTTTTTATTTCACTTTTGTTATAGTTTTGTTTATTTTAATAGTATTTTTAGAATGTGCCGTGGGCCTTTAAAACATTAGCTGTGGGCCGCAAATGGCCTCCGGAGCACACTTTTGACACCCCTGCTATAGGTAATAAACAATTAAATCTGATAAATCTATGGATAAAAAGCAGAGCCTGGCGACGCATGCGCGTTTATCATAACTCTCTCTCTCTCTCTCTGTCTCTGCCCCTCCCTCACGAATGCTGCTGCACGCACAATTTGTTTTGTTTTTAACCCCTTCTTAACCCTGAACGTACATTGAAAATACACGCAACCCTAACTCAAAATGCCGGACATTAGAGGCATTTAAGAAACTCCGCCAGGACAGCCCCGCAAAAGAGGACATGTCCGGTGAAAAGAGGACGTATGGTCAGTCTATCGTAGCCCGTTAGCTGCTAGCATGCCATGTGTTGTGCCTCGGTGTGCATTGTTTACACAACGTGCGGTACGCTACTTAATATGTCCGTGTGGAAACTCGTTCGGTACACCTCCGAACCGAACCGAAACCCCGTACCGAAACGGTACAATACAAATACACGTACCGTTACACCCCTACCCCAAACACACGTCAAAAGTGGTAAAGGAATGGCTAAATCAGGCTAGAATTAAGGTTTTGGAATGGCCTTCCCAAAGTGTGGACAATGCTGAAGAAACAAGTCCATGTCAGAAAACCAACAAATTTAGCTGAACTGCACCAATTTTGTCAAGAAGAGTGGTCAAAAATTCAACCAGAAGCTTGTGGATGACTACATAAAGCGCCTTATTGCAGTGAAACTTGCCAAGGGACATGTAAGCAAATATTAATATTGCTGGATGTATTCTTTTGACCCAGCAGATTTGCTCACATTTTCAGTAGACCCATATTAAATTCATAAAAGAATGTTTTTTTGTGACGAACAAGTATGTGCTCCAATCACTCTATCACAAAAAAATAAGAGTTGTAGAAATGATTGGAAACTCAAGACAGCCATGACATTATGTCCTTTACAAGTGTATGTAAACTTTTGACCACGACTATATATATTTTTTCTCCCAAAATAGAAAGAAAGAATACATTTAGTGAGAAAAGTTACAGTACTTTATTGATACCAGTGACGTGCAGTCAGGGGAGGCAGGTGAGGCGGGTCCTCATGTGCCATCATGGAAAGAAAAAAAAAAAAAAAAGAAAAAAAAAAAAAAATTAAATTGTTATATGTATCCAGTGATTATACTATAAAGTTATTTTCCATTTAACTTCACCAGTTTTAGATTATTTTTATTCAAAATCGCTGAATTTTCACATTTGCCGTTCAAATACTGAGAAGAGACTTGCGGTGAGTCACCAGCCAGTTGAGCCTCACCATGGATTGCGCAATGACTCGGCTAACTGCTGGCCTGCTGTGCAGTGAGACAGTATTGCTATATGAATTATATTATACATTTCCATAGTTTAGTTAGCTGAGGTATATAATGTACAGTGTATTTTGTCAACAACTGTATGTGTGTAACGTATTTCTTGTGCTGAGCAATCATAAAACGGCTGCGAAGACGCACTGGGTGAGGCTCGCAGTTCTCCCGCCTCATGGTGGTAGAGGGCGCTAGTGATCCCAGGGATCATTCTTGCGACTACTCGGCTGCAGAATAAGTGACAACAAGCTAGCAGTACTCTGACTCGCCACACTGCGAGAAGTGCGAGCAGACACATGTCTCTCCAGCGGAAGCCAGCCTTTTTTCCCCTTTTTTTCAAAACTGTATTTATAACAAACATGGCATTTTTATTAGAGTAAACCAGCGTTTGTGGGTGTGTTTTGTCAGATGCAAACATATTGTTTAATTGATTGCAATGACATTAAATCAAATTAATGTGTCTGCCAATATGGAGGATTATATACTGTATCCAAGATGAAATACTTCTCTAAACTGGACTATAAGACAAAATGAATGTGATCATACCAAGTAGGCTTTCATGGCTATTGCTGCTTCAGATACAAGTACAGAAAGGTAAGATACACTCACAATACTTGATTTATTTTGTTAAAACCAAATGGGACCAAAAAGTATTTAATAACAACTTTATCAAATACTTTTTGGACCCATTTATTATATCATAATATCACATACTTGCCAACCTTGAGACCTCCGATTTCGGGAGGTGGGGTGTGGGGGCGTGGTCGGGGGTGGGGCGGGGCGTGGTTGGGGGCGTGGTTAAGAGGGGAGGAGTATATTGACAGCTAGAATTCACCAAGTAAAGTATT
Source organism: Nerophis lumbriciformis (assembly GCF_033978685.3). Classification (NCBI taxonomy): domain Eukaryota; kingdom Metazoa; phylum Chordata; class Actinopteri; order Syngnathiformes; family Syngnathidae; genus Nerophis; species Nerophis lumbriciformis. The sequence goes on along the minus strand of NC_084558.2, from coordinate 39,467,717 downwards.
TCATACATATATATATATATATATATATATATATATATATATATATATACACACATAAGATATCTACATCCTGAAAATATGCAAACAAACTGTGTTTAGATAATTGATACTTCAAACTTGCATAAATAATTATTAAGGAATATAACATAACTTGGGTTCTGATAGTTTCAAAATGTAATGAATAAAATGCTAAAGTTGTTGATAAACAAGCAATTATTTTTAATAATTAAATATGGTCATTTTAAATGAATTATTATGATAATTTAAAATCAATTATTTCAAATATATTTATTTTAATGTATAATTCTATGGCTGGATGTAATAAGGAGTCACGAAAAAATACAAATAAAAAAACAATTAATTTTGATGTTTTTAGCAAAATATAGTAAAAATGTATTTAGTTTTTTTTTTTAAATTATTAAATATATTTATTTTTAGGTAAGATAAACATAATAATACAATTTATCTCTAGTCTGGATGATTTAGTTCTTGTCACCCTGTTGTCCTCCCGTCATGAAAAAAGGCTGTCCTCACTCAAGTCTGCATGAAGCTGGAGGGGGCGTGGCTTCTAGCTCCGGCTGAAAATCGGGAGATTTTCGGGAGAATATTTGTCCCGGGAGGTGTTCGGGAGAGGCGCTGAATTTCGGGAGTTTCCCGGAAAATTCGGGAGGGTTGGCAAGTATGGAATATCATTATGATAATGTTTTTATGAAAGGAAATAAATCCCTTCTTTTTCTTGTTATTCTAATGTGCAACCTAATGTTTAGAGCTACACGTATGAATTTAAGTAAACAAAAGAAAAGAAAAACCTCCAAAAGTATCTTTGCCTCACCTGGTGTATAGTTCACCGCACGTCACTGATTGATACATATTATTTCCGGGCTTTCGAGGGTCAAATAAAATGAAGTGGCGGGCCACATCTGGCCCCTGGGCCTTGAGTTTGACACTAGTGTCCTAGAGACACCTGTTATAGTCCGAACATCATTAAAAAGTACATTCTGCAGAATAGGAAAGAAACTAAAACAAGGCTGGAGAACAGAACTGGCACATCTACACAACCGCCCCTGCCCCCCGCCCCATTCAGCTCGCCGTGTCTTCCGAGTGTCAAATCGCTAAGTTGAGCCTCCGCTGCCATAAACCCGGTGGGAGAGCTCAGGAATAATCTCGGCGATGTTAATGATGCAATTTATATGTGAGGGGGGGACCGGTGTTTGGCAGGTCTCCTTTTTACGACTGAACGGGCTGCAGCGAGCTCCCAGCAGCCTCCGCTGCTCGATGGGTGTGGGAGGAGGATGTCAGGGGCCCGCCACTGATAAGAGCCATTACTATTAGTGTCTGCCTGTCACCTGCTGTGCGTCATGCAGCCTCCCCGTCCCCTTTTTTTTCCCTCAGGCACTTACCTGCACATTTTCCACAGATGCACTCGCTGGTTTCTAAAACCACACACGCAAAACCACGGCGAGCCTCTAAATGAATTTATTTGATAAACAAAACAGCTGCTGATAAGTCCGAGCGGTGTTCCGGACGCCGTGATTTGTCAGTTTTTCCACGCGGACGTAAACCCTCATTCGGTTTCGTTTATTGCATGGCCTTAAACTTTTGAACCGGGGCGGAGAAATGAACGTCAATTTTGTTTCCTCTAAAGAAAAGACAAAAAACTAATATTTAAAAGTGTTCTCACCCCCCCACCCACCCACTGTTGCTATGCAACACTTCAGCCACGACAAAAAGGGAGAGAAATGTGCAGAATTAATGCAGCGGTCAGGCATGCGGCGAGGAAAATACAAGAGGAGCCTCAATCGGGAAGGACATACCACTGGATTCATTGATTGTGTATTGAAGTAACTAGTAACTAAGTAACCAACTCAGTGGCCTAGTGGTTAGAGTGTCCGCCCTGAGATCGGTAGGTTGGGAGTCATACCAAAGACTATAAAAATGGGACCCGTTACCTCCCTGCTTGGCACTCAGCATCAAGGGTTGGAATTGGGGGTTGAATCACCAAAAATGATTCCCGGGCGCGGCCAGCGCTGCTGCTCACTGCTCCCCTCACCTCCCAGGGGGTGATCAAGGGTGATGGGTCAAATGCAGAGAAGAATTTTGCCACACCTAGTGTGCGTGTGACAATCATTGGTACTTTAACTTTAATATATGGAGTGCAGTACTTGGCCACAACCAGCAGAGGCACTGTTGCTTCGGTTCTAACTCGATTAAGCCTGGAGGGGGAAAAAAAATGTGACAAGGAATGAAAGGAAGTTTAAGGGCCAGTCCCAATACACCCCCTCGCCCTACATTTTAGCCCTATCCCTACATTTTGCGCATTTCCACAAGAATAGTCGTGTCCCAATGACTCTTTGCATGTAGGGATAGTGGGCATAACAAGGGGTAGGGGGTATTTTATTTTTTTTCCACAAGATGGCGCCGCTGTAGTGGTTGCTGGTGGCAGGAGCTATGTACTCTTGTGTCATCCTTTTGTGTTCCTGGTGTTTCCCTCTTGTTTTCATGTGTTTTTTTTTTTTTTGCCTTTTGGTTCGGCACCCTTTGGCTGCGGTGCTTTTTTGTGAACTTCTGGATCGGGAGTCCTTTTGGCCATGGAGACCAGTTGTTGGGTCTCTGCCACCCCAGAGTCCGTTTGGAGAGGCGATGCGGATATAGAGAGCCGGGACAGACAAGCTTCACAGTGTCTTGGCTGAATGAGCAGGTATCCGACACCTCGGTCTCCTTGGACGCATCCTCGCTCATCCATGCGGACTGGACACTGGCCGAGAGTTGGTGGGCTGGCCGAGGGTTGAGTCGGCTCTCTTGGTTGCTTTGTTGGGTCTGCTCCTGTCTCTGGCCATGCTCCCCACCACCCCAGCAGACGATGGCGTGGAACACCGCAGAGGCCACCACGGTGTATATGTTTTTGTGTTGTTGTGGCTGCGTGTAGAAGTGGGTGGTTGCATCAGCTCTGCTCTTTTAATGTCTTTAAAGGGGAACATTATCACCAGACCTATGTAAGCGTCAATATATACCTTGATGTTGCAGAAAAAAAGACCATATATTTTTTAACCGATTTCCGAACTCTAAATGGGTGAATTTTGGCGAATTAAACGCCTTTCTATTATTCGCTCTCACAACGTGACGTCACATCGGGAAGCAATCCGCCATTTTCTCAAACACATTACAAACACCGAGTCAAATCAGCTCTGCTATTTTCCGTTTTTTCGACTGTTTTCCATACCTTGGAGACATCATGCCTCGTCGGTGTGTTGTCGGAGGGTGTAACAACACGAACAGGGACGGATTCAAGTTGCACCAGTGGCCCAAAGATGCAAAAGTGGCAAGAAATTGGACGTTTGTTCCGCACACTTTACCGACGAAAGCTATGCTACGGCAGAGATGGCAAGAATGTGTGGATATCCTGCGACACTCAAAGCAGATGCATTTCCAACGATAAAGTCAAAGAAATCTGCCGCCAGACCCCCAGGAAAAGAGTGCGGATGAGGGTATGTCTACAGAATATATTAATTGATGAAAACTGGGCTGTCTGCACTCTCAAAGTGCATGTTGTTGCCAAATGTATTTCATATGCTGTAAACCTAGTTCATAGTTGTTAGTTTCCTTTAATGCCAAACAAACACATACCAATCGTTGGTTAGGCGGTGATCGCCGAATTCGTCCTCGCTTTCTCCCGTGTCGCTCGCTGTCGTGTCGTTTTCGTCGGTTTCGCTTGCATACGGTTCAAAGCGATATGGCTCAATAGCTTCAGTTTCTTCTTCAATTTCGTTTTTGCTACCTGCCTCCACACTACAACCATCCGTTTCAATACATGCGTAATCTGTTGAATCGCTTAAGCCGCTGAAATCCGTGGCTGAATCCGAGCTAATGTCGCTATAAACTTGCTGTTCTTTCCGCCATGTTTGTTTGTGTTGGCATCACTACGTGACGTCACGGGAAAATGGATGGGTGTATATAACGATGGTTAAAATCATGCACTTTGAAGCTTTTTTAGGGATATTGCATGATGGGTAAAATTTTGAAAAGAACTTCGGAAAATAAAATAAGCCACTGGAAACTGATTTTTAATGGTTTTAACCCTTCTGAAATTGTGATAATGTTCCTCTTTAATGTCCTTTGTTTTCTTTGATGTTTCCCTCTTACACACATGATTATGTGTGCTATGCCTATGAGGTTTTTTTTCCAATTAGCCTCAGTCTGGACCCCCTCTCTAGGGGCCCAGGCTTAGACTGAATTTCCATTTCCCCCCTCTAGCGTTTACCTGTTTCTCACCTTAAATAAAGAAAACCTACTGCAATGAGAAGGTGTGTACACACAAAATATTTTTCATTTTTAAGAATCAATTTAATAAAAAAAGGTAACTTTTCAAGCCTGTAACCTGTTTTGAATCAGTTTCAACACAAATATTATACCAAAAAATACATCGCAAGAATTTAAATCGTGTTTAATAAAGGATTGATTCTTAATCAAATTGTCACCCCAGGAATCGTAATCGGATCAAATCATTAGGTGCCCAAACATTCACACTAGGGCTGCAACAACTAATCGATTAAAATCGATTTGAAAAAAATAGTTGCCGATTAATTTAGTCATCGATTCGTTGGATCTATGCTATGCACATGCGCAGAGGCTTTTTTTTCTTTCTTTTTTTTACATAAACCTTCATTTATAAACTGCAACATTTACAAACAGCTGAGAAACAATAATCAAAATAAGTATGGTGCCAGTATGCTGTTTTTTTTCCAATAAAATACTGGAAAGGATAGAAATGTAGTTTGTATCTTTTATCCGATTATTAATAGATTAATCGAAGTAATAATCGACAGATTAATCGATTATCAAATTAATCGTTAGTTGCAGCCCTATGTATATATATTAGGGATGTCCCGATCCGATATTTGGATCAGATCGGCTGCCGATATTTGCCAAAAATTGCGTATCGGCAAGGCATGGGAAAATGCCGATCCAGATCCAGTTTTAAAAAAAGCTCCGGTCCGTGTTTTCCAACGCACCGATTTAAAAAATACATTCCACTTTTCTGCTGCTCCCTAATTTCCGTTCCGCATTTTCCAGCACACCTTCAACACATCCACAGGTCTGTGGATTCTCACGCAGTTGCTTTTAGCTGCTGGCATTACACGACAGGCTCATCTCACTTTTTCCTGTGTCTTCCTCTCACAGACAGCAAGCGCACCTTCTTACACACGTCACAAACTGTCACGTCATACGTCACATACTGTCACGTCATACGTCACATACGTATACGTCCTCCCCGAGCAGAGAGGTAGCAGCATGGCTAACGTTAGCTGTGATGCTAGCGCAGCCGTGCTAGCAACGCTCCCTCTAAGGTGCGCGCCTGTGCAATTGCGCACGGCAAATCTATGCCACGCACAAAATCAAATAAAAAAATAAGCGCATAACAATTTTCGACACACGGACACGACAGAGAAAACAGTTTTCGTCATCATTGTTCAAATATTGTAACGTCTGTCGAGACGCTTATCTCCATTCGGTGCCACACGTCCACACCATCAAAATGCCGAGGGAAACATTCCCACATCAACACCGTATGAACAAATTAGTGATTTTTTTAGTTGTGATTTCCTTCTCTGCATGGAAGTTTAAAAGTAGCATATATTAATGCAGTATGAAGAAGAATGTTTTAATGTAGACATGCAGGCCTTGAAAGAAAATTTTGAAAATCAAGACTACATTTCCTGCAAATGGGTGCATTTCTACCCTATATTTTAACTTTAGATTTATTCTCATATCAAACTCTTTTGGCTGTCTTTTTGACACTTACATCCGGCGCCCCCCTCCACACCCTGGATTATAAATAATGTAAATAATTCAATGTGATTATCTTGTGTGATGACTGTATTATGATGATAGTATATATCTGATAGTATATATCTGTATCATGAATCAATTTAAGTGGACCCCGACTTAAACAAGTTGAAAAACTTATTCGGGTGTTACCATTTAGTGGTCAATTGTACGGAATATGTACTTCACTGTGCAACCTACTTATAAAAGTCTCAATCAATCAATCAAAACACATAGAATCATCATACTGCTGTGATTCTATGCATCAAGTGTTCATTCAAGGCTAAGGCAAAATATCAAGATATATATCGTGTATCGCAATATGGCCTTAAAATATCGCAATATTAAAAAAAGGCCATATCGCCCAGCCCTAGTTCAATGATGCCATTTCTGTTTGTCATGTATAATTTTGTCTATTTTGTGTTTATCCTTGAATAAACAGGTCAGTTTCTTGTTACCAACCATTGTGTATTATTCAAACTCCCCTAATTCAGCTGGCTAGTTGTTATCAAGAGTACTAAAACCCTTTTCAACATGATTCTGACAACTAAGTAGGCTAAATAACTTTAATACATGCTCGGATAGGCCAGTATCGGTCAGTATCGGAAATGCAAAAACAATATCGGTATCGGATCGGAAGTGCAAAAACCTGGATCGGGACATCCCTAATATATATATATATATATATATATATATATATATATATATATATATATATTGAATTAACTTTGCCATTAAGTCATTACTGACACTTTTTTCCTGGGAAACCGTGGAGGTTTTCCGTCTCACAACAGATCCACCTGTCTATGTCACCTTTCCAACAGTCAAAACGGTCTCAAGAAACCACATGATTGAGCCGTCAGCTCGTAGCAAATCTCTCTCGTGATAAAGTTGGGGATAATCGCCTCGTCAACTTTTACTCTCGTGATCAGAGAGATTTAATGCGGTGCCGGCGTTACGCTGTGACATACAGTCAGTCGCACAGCAGTTGAGGTGGGAGGAAAAACGTGCAGTAACGGTGCATGTAGAAAAAGAAAGGGGGGGTGAATGGCACAGCGGCTGCCTCATGGCGGGTGACACCGAAGCCCACGCATGAACACGTCGCTTGTCAAAGCGAATGAGGCGTTCTCGTGCTGCCATCGACCAAAATATCGACGGTGAAGTGCACACCTGGAATGAAATCTCGCAAGATTCTTAACAGACCATAAAAGCAGGGTGCTAAACAGTGCTTGCGCAATTAACCTGCCTTAAAACAAACAAGAGGCTTTGGTCTTTTTAAGAGCGACCACATGCTTGAGAGGTTCTGTTTCTGCTGCTGAAACTGGGGGGAAAAAAAAAAAAAAAAAAGTCAACAGGGGCCTTAATCGTTCCTCAGCGGGTTTATTTCAAGCGCAGCTGCACAGCGGCTACATTTGACGTGATCAAAACCCGAAGGGAGCGAGGTCAGGGCTCTTAGGGAAAGACCTGAGACACTAACACCGAGGGTCTAGTCACAAAGAATGTCTGTCCTGGCGCACGTCATTAGGTGCGAGCAGGAGTGTAAGTAACAGTAAAACAGTTAATGGCCTCTTTTAGCGGGAAAAAAAAAAAAAAAAAAAAAAAAGCACATCCTACGCTCATGGCTGGAGCACAAAAGCTCCACTCTTTCGCCTTGCCTGGGCTAAGTGGTACCAGGCGGAGGAATTTCTTCATTTAGCCCGTTCAAAAACCAGAAAAAAAAAGGGGAAAAAACGGGCCCCCCTGTTGCTGATCTTTATTTATTCAACAGAACGAGCTATAAAAGCCAAACATTAGGTCATGGCATATTTTCACCCGGAGAAATAAGTCAATGAGACGTCAAACCTCGTATTTCCTCAAGAAATACGGCAGTTTTTTTTGGGTTTTTTTTTAAATAAAACTTTCAACAGTGTGGCGCACATGCGTTTCCAATTAGGGGCTACAGAGCCAACATGCAAGCCCGGGCCCCCGCATTCAACCCTTCTGCAATTGACCCGCGCTGTGCAGATGTTAAACAGGCATTAAAACCTTCAAAGAGGAAAAACATGTTTTTTAAACAATAAATGAAGACGTTGATGATGGAGATAAATGTGAATGAATGAAAAAGGTAGTTAACAGCTCCGTTGAAAGTACCAGGAGAGTGGAAAAACAAATTGCCTCTATACTGAAGCTATTATCAATCAATCAATCAATCAATCAAAGTTTACTTATATAGCCCTCAATCATGAGTGTCTCAAAGGGCTGCACAAGCCACAACGATATCATATATATCTGAATTATGACACCAAAAGACTTCCAAAGTTTGCAACTAAATAGATATGATCAAAATAGTACCAATCTCACAGAGATTCCAGGGCCATTTTGAGAGATAATTAGGAAGCCAGTCAACTGATCCGTGACGAAGCGTTCGGAACCACAGATCCCTTCCCCATCGACAACAATGCTAATCAAGAAAACTTTTACATTTACTTTGGGAAAATTATGATCCAGAACCTTATGTTTTGGAGCCTGAAGAATAAGTTTTAAAAGCAGAGCGCAAAACGGATGTAGCTTTATTGTAACACTATAGCTGTCACGGCGCGGGCTCGAACCCGCTTTTTATCAGCAGCAGGTTCTGCCAGCACCTTCGTTGGCAGCACGCCAGGACACGCCCACGCGCCGGCAAAGCTGCAGACAATCGCTCATCAGCGCACCTGGGACTAATGAGATAGGACCGCATAAAGACCAGCGGACCCGATGATCCTTTGCCGGAACGTAATTCACTCTCTGTATGTTTTTCCTGTTCCCCGTGATCGAGGTGTGTGCCTCTGGATTTTGGACTGCCTCCCTCGATCCTCGACCCTTGCTTGGACACGAACTGCCTTCTTGCCTTGCCCCTCTGGACTGACGAATGATTCATCTAACACGCACTTACAACAAACTCTGGTAACATTTACATTGTTAATCCTACACATCGTTTCACACCAAACACATAGAGTAGCATACAACTCCCATACACTCATTTGGGACGGTATAGCTCGGTTGGTAGAGTGGCCGTGCCAGCAACTTGTGGGTTCCAGGTTCGATCCCCGCTTCCGCCATCCTAGTCACTGCCGTTGTGTACTTGGGCAAAACACTTTACCCACCCGCTCCCAGTGCCACCCACACTGGTTTAAATGTAACTTAGATATTGGGTTTCACTATGTAAAGCGCTTTGAGTCACTAGAGAAAAGCGCTATATAAATATAATTACCTTCCTTCCCTTCATCAAAGGTTTAAATAAACCTGTTGAACTGATCCTGGTTTTGGTGTCGTCTCCTTCCTCCGCCGTATGTAACAATAGTATCTGCTAAGTGCTAAACATACAAACTAACCAAAATAATCCACAGTAAAACTAACACTTACTGTACAATTTCCACTCTCGCTGAGATGCCGACCGAGGGGACACTCACATAATCCCATTTAGATGAAGATTCAATTACAATCCTCACGAAGGGTTAAAAAAAAAATGTTTTGCCACAACTACCGTCTTTTTCGCTATCCTGGGGGATGTCAAAGTCGACCAGCCTCATGGCCACATTTGTCTACAACCAGGTGAGAGATGCATGAATTATAATCTAGAATTTACTTCTAGCAAGTTTGAGAAAAATCAGCCGCCGGCTCGGTGTGTGAACAATGGTGGCGTAAGCTAGCATTAGCTCACTGCTATCAATGCGCCGCTAAAATAGTCCGTCTGCGTTAGCGCTTATAATAACAACATCATTCATATTTGGTTCATTTTCAGGTCACTACATGTAAATGGAGTATTGTTGTCAGTTTCTGGATGTGTTTAGACCAGTGGTTCTTAACCTGGGTTCGATGGAACCCTAGGGGTTCGGTGAGTCGGGCTCAGGGGTTCGGCGGAGGTCAAGACACACCCGACTCATCGTGTAAATAAAAACTTTTCCCTATCGGCGTATTACGGATACGGCAACAGCAGAAGTCAGACTGATTTGCAGGTGTGTAATTTGTTGTGAGTTTCTGCACTGTGTTGGCTTTGTTCTTTGAACAAGGTGATGTTCATACATGGTTCTTTTTGTGCACCAGTAAAAAAACATGGTAACACTTTAGTATGGGGAACATATTCACCATTAATTAGTTGCTTATTAACATACAAATTAGTAACATATTGGCTCTTAACTAGTGATTATTTAGTACTTATTAATGCCTTATTCGGCATGGCCTTATTATAACCCTAACCCTCTAACCCTGGTCCTAACCCTCTAACCCTAACCCTAACCAAATAACTCTAAATTAAGTCTTTGTTACTTAGAATATGTTCCCCATGCTAAAGTGTTACCAAAAACATATAACTTTGTCTTGAATTTGAAAAAAACCCCAAACATTTTATTTATCACTAAAGAAGGGTTCGGTGAATGCGCATATGAAACTGGTGGGGTTCGCTACCTCCAACAAGGTTAAGAACCACTGGTTTGGAGAGAGTATAATGGGCACAATAGAGGACCCTCCATCTGTGTGGTCCTCTGTCTTTTTAAAATTTTGATTTCTATTTATTGTTTTAATTGGTTTTACCCTTTAAAATCGTTTTTAATCATATTTATTTTTAAATTGTTTTTATATTGTTTTTATATTTATTTATTTTTTGTTTTTATTCAGTCATTGGTGGAGCTAAGGATAATATTTGAATATATTTTCTAATATTGTTGTGCAGCACTTTGGAAACCTTTCTGTTGTTTAAATGTGCTATACAAATAAAGTGGATTGGATTGGATTGTTGACTCAATTGTTAGCTATTTATTTACGATTTCGACTGCACAAAAAAAACCAAGCATGTGTGTTCTTGTGGGGTGTTCTCTTTCCAATTTTTGCGTACTTCCAGTATGACTGATCTGATAACATGCAGGCATGTGATTTGACCACAATGAAAAAGACTGAAAACATTTCCGGGGGTCTGGGGGACGAAGGCCCCCAGCCAGGTCCAGGGCGGTGCCCTGGTGGGGGGACAAGGTGGGCGAAGCCCCCCGAAGCTCCTGGTTTTTCACCAATTTAACATCTGGGACGATCGATTTTCCCAATAAAATCACCGAACAAAGTCGTAACTTCCTTCTTCCCAACAGTATCAGTGATTTCCCTTTCCATCCAGTCCCATCGAAACTTATTTTTGACATGTTTATCAATTTCTTTTACTCGTAAAGCGTCCTTTCTCTCGAGAACCGACATCGTTTACATATGGAAAATGGCGGTAATAACCATTATGAATGATGACGTTATTAACGTCATCATTCATAACAGATGTCCTGATTGGTCACAAAGAACATATCGACCAATCAACTACGGCGTAATATAAACTACGTCTCTAATCTTGATTTAGGGTCGGAAAAAAAAACGGAAAAACGGGAGATAATTATTTTATTTTTTTCCGAGATTAAAAAAGACGGAATTCCGACTTTAGACGGAAAAATCACATGCCTGAACATGGTCAGAGTGCTGAAGCGTTACTACAGTGGTGTGGAATCTACGGAAATTGCCGAAGATATTTGGAGCGAAATATTCAAAATGGTCACCTGAAATTGTGGCATGTTGGGATGTTTACACGGTATTTTCAAAGACTTTGCGGATTGTAAGTACAAAACCCAAAACCTGTGAAGTTGGCACGTTGTTTAAATCGTAGATAAAAACAGAATACATAGATTTGCTAATCCTTTTCAACTTATATTCAATTGAATAGACTGCAAAGACAAGATACTTAACGTTTAAATTGGAAAACTTTATTTTTTGCAAATTATACCTCATTTGGAATTTGATGCCTGCAACATGATTCAAAAAAGCTGGCACAAGTGGCATAAAAGACAGAGAAAGTTATCATTATTTGGAACATACCACAGGTGAACAGGCTAATTGGGAACAGGTGGGTGCCATGATTGGGTATAAAAGCAGCTTCAGTCCTGTGGTCTGACGAGTCTACATTTCAAATGTTTTTGGAAACTGTGGACGTCGTGTCAAAAGAACCATCCGGATTGTTATAGGTACAAAGTTCAAGAGCCAGCATCTGTGATGGTATGGGGGTGTATTAGTGCCCAAGACATGGGTAACTTACACATCTGTGAAGGCACCATTAATGCTGAAAGGTACATACAACATTTCTCATTGCGCTATTGCAAGGAATTTAGGGATCTCACCATCGATGGTCCGTAATATCATCATAAGATTCAGAGAATCTGGAGAAATCACTGCACGTAAGCCATAATATTACGGACCTTCGATCCCTCAGGCGGTACTGTAACAAAAAGGGACATCTGTGTGTAAAGGATATCACCACATGGGCTCAGGAACACTTCAGAAAACCACCGTCAGTAACTACAGTTGGTCGCTACATCTGTAAGTGCGAGTTAAAACTCAACTATGCAAAGCCAAAGCCGTTTATCAACAACACCCAGAAACACCGCCGGCTTTGCTGGGCCCGAGCTCATTTAAGATGGACTGATGCAAAGTGGAAAAGTGTTCTTTGGTCTGACGAGTACACATTTCAATTTTTTTTTGGAAACTGTGGACGTCGTATTTTCCGGACCAAAGAGGAAAAGAACCATCCGGATTGTTATCGGCGCAAAGTTGAAAAGCCAGCATCTGTGATGGTATGGGGGTGTATTAGTGCCCAAGGCATGGGTAACTTACACATCTGTGAAGGCACCATTAATGCTGAAAGGTACATACAGGTTTTGGAGCAACATATGTTGCCATCCAAGCAACGTTATCATGGACGCCCCTGCCTATTTCAGCAAGACCATGCCAGCCACGTGTTACAACTGTGTGGCTTTGTAGTAAAAGACTGCGGGTATTAGACTGGCCTACCTGTAGTCCGGACCTGTCTCCCATTGAAAATGTGTGGCGCATTATGAAGCCTAAAATACCACAACGGAGACCCCAGAATGTTAAACAACTTAAGATGTACATCAAGCAAGAATGGGAAAATAATTCCACCTGAAAAGCTTCAAAAATTGGTCTCCTCAGTTCCCAAACGTTTACTGAGTGTTGTTAAAAGGAAAGGCCATGTAACACAGTGGTAAAAATGCCCCTGTGCCAACTTTTTTGTAACGTGTTGCTGCCGATAATGTCTAAGTTATTCTAAGTTCCTCAATTCGAACATTAAATATCTTGTCTTTGCAGTCTATTCAATTGAATATAGGTTAAAAAAGGATTTGCAAATCATTGTATTCTGTTTCTATTTACCATTTACACAACGGGCCAAATTCACTGGTTTTGGGTTTTGTACAATTGGATATGGTTAAAGGGGAACATTATCACCAGACCTATGTAAGCGTCAATATATACCTTGATGTTGCAGAAAAAAGACCATATATTTTTTTAACCGATTTCCGAACTCTAAATGGGTGAATTTTGGCGAATTAAACGCCTTTCTAATATTCGCTCTCGGAGCGATGACGTCACAACGTGGCGTCACATCGGGAAGCAATCCGCCATTTTCTCAAACACATTACAAACACAGAGTCAAATCAGCTCTGTTATTTTCCGTTTTTTCGACTGTTTTCCGTACTTTGGAGACATCATGCCTCGTCGGTGTGTTGTCGGAGGGTGTAACAACACGAACAGGGACGGATTCAAGTTGCACCAGTGGCCCAAAGATGCGAAAGTGGCAAGAAATTGGACGTTTGTTCCGCACACTTTACCGACGAAAGCTATGCTACGACAGAGATGGCAAGAATGTGTGGATATCCTGCGACACTCAAAGCAGATGCATTTCCAACGATAAAGTCAAAGAAATCTGCCGCCAGACCCCCATTGAATCTGCCGGAGTGTGTGAGCAATTCAGGGACAAAGGACCTCGGTAGCAAGGCAAGCAATGGCGGCAGTTTGTTCCCGCAGACGAGCGAGCTAAACCCCCTATCGACCCTAGCTTCCCTGGCCTGCTGACATCAACTTCAAAACTGGACAGATCAGCTTTCAGGAAAAGAGCGCGGATGAGGGTATGTCTACAGAATATATTAATTGATGAAAATTGGGCTGTCTGCACTCTCAAAGTGCATGTTGTTGCCAAATGCATTTCATATGCTGTAAACCTAGTTCATAGTTGTTAGTTTCCTTTAATGCCAAACAAACACATACCAATCGTTGGTTAGAAGGCGATCGCCGAATTCGTCCTCGCTTTCTCCCGTGTCGCTGGCTGTCGTGTCGTTTTCGTCGGTTTCGCTTGCATACGGTTCAAACCGATATGGCTCAATAGCTTCAGTTTCTTCTTCAATTTCGTTTTCGCTACCTGCCTCCACACTACAACCATCCGTTTCAATACATTCGTAATCTGTTGAATCGCTTAAGCCGCTGAAATCCGAGTCTGAATCCGAGCTAATGTCGCTATAGCTTGCTGTTCTATCCGCCATGTTTGTTTGTGTTGGCATCACTGTGTGACGTCACAGGAAAATGGACGGGTGTATATAACGATGGTTAAAATCAGGCACTTTGAAGCTTTTTTTTAGGGATATTGCGTGATGGGTAAAATTTTGAAAAAAACTTCGAAAAATATAATAAGCCACTGGGAACTGATTTTTAATGGTTTTAACCCTTCTGAAATTGTGATAATGTTCCCCTTTAATGCATACAATGAAGCATATGAAGTCAACTTGATTTTTCACTCTACTGGTATTTAGAGCAAACTAGGCAACAATGCTGATTTGTTCGGTTTTCCCAATAAAAACACCCCACTTGCTCTGGGAACCTGAGGTAGGATGCACTTCTCTGGCAGCGGCAATAACTCCCAGGGTTCCAACCTTGGCAGCCCCCCGAGGAGCTGTTGCAAGGCTTTGATGTTGCGCCTAAATGAATGGACCGTGCACCTTCCCTGCTCCAACTGTCGCTTATATACGACACTCCCAGGACACAACTCCACGCCAGAAACGTTGTAAAAAATAAAAAGCTCTTCCAAAAAAAAAAAGAAAAAAAAAAAGGGAGTTGCTGCTCACTTGATTCCGTCTTTTTGATGTGTGATGCTGGGCTGGTTTTTGTTCACTTTACAACCATCAGCCTTCATGTCGGAGGTTGCTGCGGGGCACGGCGTTTGCTAGGATCCAGAGCAAAGACGACAAGCTCCAGCGCACTTCTAGCGTTTTTCCAGGGATTTCCTTCAAGTCGGAGGGATGTAAGCTTCCATCTTCACAAGATCAAGTCCACCCAAACAAAAGTAGACCTCCGCCAAAGACAAATAATAATGCAACGGTAAAAAGCTGCTGGCTTTGATTTAAATCCTTTGTTTTTGGCCCTTAAAGTCCTCCTGTGTCCAGGAACTTGTTTGCAGAGTTTGTAAACAATAACAAAAACAGCAAGATTTTTTGATATCGAAAGAAATGTATCAAAACACTGTGGCGTCAACCTGATACGATAGGTTTGTCCCGATACCGATATTTTGGTACTGGTACCAAAATGTATTTCGTTACTTTTCAATACTTTTCAAAATAAAGGGGGACCACAAAATGTTTTTTTTTATATTTCCTTCAAGTCGGAGGGATGTAAGCCTCCATCTTCACAAGATCAAGTCCACCCAAACAAAAATAGACCTCCGCCAAAGACAAATAATAATGCAACGGTAAAAAGCTGCTGGCTTTGATTTAAATCCTTTGTTTTTGGCCCTTAAAGTCCTCCTGTGTCCAGGGACTTGTTTGCAGAGTTTGTAAACAATAACAAAAACAGCAAGATTGTTTGATATCGAAAGAAATGTATCAAAACACTGTGGCGTCAACCCGATACGATAGGTTTGTCCCGATACCGATATCTTGGTACTGGTACCAAAATGTATTTCGTTACTTTTCAATACTTTTCAAAATAAAGGGGGGCCACAAAATGTTTTTTTTATATTTCCTTCAAGTCGGAAGGATGTAAGCTTCCATCTTCACAAGATCAAGTCCACTCAAACAAAAGTAGACCTCCGCCAAAGACAAATAATAATGCAACGATAAAAAGCTGCTGGCTTTGATTTAAATCCTTTGTTTTTGGCCCTTAAAGTCCTCCTGTGTCCAGGGACTTGTTTGCGGAGTTTGTAAACAATAACAAAAACAGCAAGGTTTTTTGATATCGAAAAAAATGTATCAAAACATTTCCTTCAAGTCGGAAGGATGTAAGCTTCCATCTTCACAAGATCAAGTCCACCCAAACAAAAGTAGACCTCCGCCAAAGCCAAATAATAATGCAACGGTAAAAAGCTGCTGGCTTTAATTTAAATCCTTTGTTTTTGGCCCTTAAAGTCCTCCTGTGTCCAGGGACTTGTTTGCAGAGTTTGTAAACAATAACAAAAACAGCAAGATTGTTTGATATCGAAAGAAATGTATCAAAACACTGTGGCGTCAACCTGATACGATAGGTTTGTCCCGATACCAATATTTCGGTACTGGTACCAAAATGTATTTTGTTACTTTTCAATACTTTTCAAAATAAAGGGGGACCACAAAATGTTTTTTTTTATATTTCCTTCAAGTCGGAAGGATGTAAGCTTCCATCTTCACAAGATCAAGTCCACCAAACAAAAGTAGACCTCCGCCAAAGACAAATAATAATGAAACGGTAAAAAGCTGCTGGCTTTGATTTAAATCCTTTGTTTTTGGCCCTTAAAGTCCTCCTGTGTCCAGGAACTTGTTTGCAGAGTTTGTAAACAATAACAAAAACAGCAAGATTTTTTTGATATAAAAAAAAATGTATCAAAACACTGTGGCGTCAACCTGATACGATAGGTTTGTCCCGATACCGATATTTTGGTACTGGTACCAAAATGTATTTCGTTACTTTTCAATACTTTTCAAAATAAAGGGGGACCACAAAATGTTTTTTTTTATATTTCCTTCAAGTCGGAAGGATGTAAGCTTCCATCTTCACAAGATCAAGTCCACCCAAACAAAAGTAGACCTCCGCCAAAGACAAATAATAATGCAACGATAAAAAGCTGCTGGCTTTGATTTAAATCCTTTGTTTTTGGCCCTTAAAGTCCTCCTGTGTCCAGGGACTTGTTTGCGGAGTTTGTAAACAATAACAAAAACAGCAAGGTTTTTTGATATCGAAAAAAATGTATCAAAACATTTCCTTCAAGTCGGAAGGATGTAAGCTTCCATCTTCACAAGATCAAGTCCACCCAAACAAAAGTAGACCTCCGCCAAAGCCAAATAATAATGCAACGGTAAAAAGCTGCTGGCTTTAATTTAAATCCTTTGTTTTTGGCCCTTAAAGTCCTCCTGTGTCCAGGGACTTGTTTGCAGAGTTTGTAAACAATAACAAAAACAGCAAGATTGTTTGATATCGAAAGAAATGTATCAAAACACTGTGGCGTCAACCTGATACGATAGGTTTGTCCCGATACCAATATTTCGGTACTGGTACCAAAATGTATTTTGTTACTTTTCAATACTTTTCAAAATAAAGGGGGACCACAAAATGTTTTTTTTTATATTTCCTTCAAGTCGGAAGGATGTAAGCTTCCATCTTCACAAGATCAAGTCCACCAAACAAAAGTAGACCTCCGCCAAAGACAAATAATAATGAAACGGTAAAAAGCTGCTGGCTTTGATTTAAATCCTTTGTTTTTGGCCCTTAAAGTCCTCCTGTGTCCAGGAACTTGTTTGCAGAGTTTGTAAACAATAACAAAAACAGCAAGATTTTTTTGATATAAAAAAAAATGTATCAAAACACTGTGGCGTCAACCTGATACGATAGGTTTGTCCCGATACCGATATTTTGGTACTGGTACCAAAATGTATTTCGTTACTTTTCAATACTTTTCAAAATAAAGGGGGACCACAAAATGTTTTTTTTTATATTTCCTTCAAGTCGGAAGGATGTAAGCTTCCATCTTCACAAGATCAAGTTCACCCAAACAAAAGTAGACCTCCGCCAAAGACAAATAATAATGCAACGATAAAAAGCTGCTGGCTTTGATTTAAATCCTTTGTTTTTGGCCCTTAAAGTCCTCCTGTGTCCAGGGACTTGTTTGCGGAGTTCGCTAAATCCCATGAAATCTTATACGTCTAGTCTCTTACGTGAATGAGGTAAATAATATGATTTGATATTTTACGGTAATGTGTTAATAATTTCACACATAAGTCGCTCCTGAGTATAAGTCGCACCCCCGGCCAAACTATGAAAAAACTGCAACTTATAGTCCAAAAAACACGGTACTTGACAACTTCTCTTTTAGTAGTAAGCAAGCAATTTGGCTGCAGTAACATATTGTGTCATTTCCTCTTGTATTATTTTGTCAAAATGATGAGGGACAAGCGGTAGAAAATGGATGGATTATTAAAATATTTCTTCATTTACTGTTAATATCTAGTTACTTTCTATTTTAACATGTTCTATCTACACTTCTGTTATGATGGAAAAAGCACTTTTTCTTCAGTTTGGATACTTTACGTAGGTTTTTGGTGATACTACAAATTTGGGTATGGATCCGATACCAGATAGTTACAGAATCATACATTGGTCATATTTAAAGTTCTCCTGTGTCCAGAGACGCATTTCCTGAGTTTATAAACAATAAAAAAAAAGACAAATTGTATTATTAAAAAACAAAATGTAATCATTGAGATGTGGCTCTTGTACTTGGTATCGTTACAGTCGATATTTGTATAGATCCACCCATTTGTTTACATTCAGGAGCGCTAGGCTGCTGTTAGCAGTTAGCTATTGTACCTTCCTACAGTGTGTAGTGAAGCATGTTTAGCTATTCCTCGTCCTGCAGGGATGATACTTGTAAGAAACTTACTTTATCTGTCACCATGGAGGCCAGGATTAGTGATTTAGAATTAGCTAAAACACAACAGAGAGACGTTAGCTACGAGCTAGCTACGTTTTAGAGCACCGCTTGCAAGTGCTGTGTGTTGACTAACATGTGGCTTAACGGTTCATATTAACAACAATGTCACCACGGCGTGCCATGTCTATATTAAAAATAAATAAAAAAAGAACGGTATTTTTCAAAGGCAGTATAGTACCTTTTTTATTTCATTAGTACTACGGTACTTTATTAATACCTGTATACCATACAACCTTAGTGCTTGGTATCATTACTGTCGATATTTGTATCAATCCGCCCACCTCATTTACATTCAAGAGCTCTAGTTTGGCGGTTAGTGGTTAGCTTCTCCTCCTACGAAGTGTAGTGGAGCGTGTTTAGCTATTTGTCATCCTGCCGGGATGATATTTGTAAGGGATGTGCTTTATTTGCCGCCATGGCGGCAACGATTACTAATTTAGAACTTAGTACTTAATGAAAAAGACTGAAAATAAGCCGAAGCTCCTGTTTTTTCAGCAATTGCATATGCAGACATTAGCCAAAAAGGCACCATTTAAAGATGTTTAAGTGTTTAAAGAATTGAAAAATGATCAACAGAGATTAAATAAATACATACCCCATCCAAATGAATCACCATTTCTGTTTCAGTCATTACGTTATTTAGTCACTACAGTAATTACAACTTGCGTTCACATCCACAGGAACCACATGGGCTAGCCTACTCTATACAGTATTTACAACCTTACAAGTGTTCACATCCACAAGAACCACATGGGTTAGCCTACTCTATATAGTATTTACAACCTTACTAGTGTTCACATCCACAGGAACCACATGGGTTAGCCTACTCTTTACAATATTTACAACCATACTGGTGTTCACATCCACAGGAACCACATGGGTTAGCCTACTCTTTACAGTATTTACAACTTTACTAGTGTTCACATCCACAGGAACCACATGGGTTAGCCTACTCAATACAGTATTTACAACCTTACAAGTGTTCACATCCACAGGAACCACGTGGGTTAGCCTACTCTATATACAGTATTACAACCTTACTAGTGTTCACATCCACAGGAACCACGTGGGTTAGCCTACTCTTTACAGTATTTACAACCTTACTAGTGTTCACATCCACAGGAACCACATGGGCTAGCCTACTCTATACAGTATTTACAACCTTACAAGTGTTCACATCCACAGGAACCACATGGGTTAGCCTACTCTATATAGTATTTACAACCTTACTAGTGTTCACATCCACAGGAACCACATGGGTTAGCCTACTCTTTACAATATTTACAACCATACTGGTGTTCACGTCCACAGGAACCACATGGGTTAGCCTACTCTTTACAGTATTTACAACTTTACTAGTGTTCACATCCACAGGAACCACATGGGTTAGCCTACTCAATACAGTATTTACAACCTTACAAGTGTTCACATCCACAGGAACCACGTGGGTTAGCCTACTCTATATACAGTATTACAACCTTACTAGTGTTCACATCCACAGGAACCACGTGGGTTAGCCTACTCTTTACAGTATTTACAACCTTACTAGTGTTCACATCCACAGGAACCACGTGGGTTAGCCTACTCTTTACAGTATTTACAACCTTACTAGTGTTCACATCCACAGGAACCGCATGGGTTAGCCTACTCTTTACAGTATTTACAACCTTACTAGTGTTCACATCCACAGGAACCACATGGGTTAGCCTACTCTTTACAGGATTTACAACCTTACTAGTGTTCACATCCACAGGAACCACATGGGTTAGCCTACTCTTTACAGGATTTACAACCTTACTGGTGTTCATTCACACATTACTTTGGCATTTTTGCTTTGATGGCTCTGACATGAGCCTTCCTGGCAAATTTCTGAGCAGCTTGCATTTTCCTTTTTGTTTCTGCTTTCGTGGATTCGGCCTTGGATTTTATAGCCAATTTCTGTCTCTTCGACTCCCTCTCCATTTCTAACTGCTTTAAATATCTCAAATAAGGGTGACATTTGCTTATTTTCTGTCTGATAAGATCATTCTTCTCACTAAGCAGATTGTATGTTAGAGTGTTTTACTTGTTTTAATTATCTCAGTAAGATATTACAGCTTGTTGCTGAGATTTTATGACCCATATTGAGTAAAACATGCTTGAAACTAGAATATCAACTGATGCAAAGCTGTGTCATTAAAACTCACAAGTATAAAACTACTTTTTTAAAGTAATAATTTCTTACTTCAAGCATGAAAAAAAAAAATCATGATGCCGAGCGCATATCATTATGTCAAGATAATGGCACTGGCATTTACTTAATTTAAGAATATTTTTCAACATATTGAGCAAAAAGGTCATTTTTTTCTACCAAGAAAAGTGCACTTGTTATTAGTGAGAATATACTTATTTTAAGGTATTTTTGGGTTCATTAAGGTTAGCTAATCTTACTTGTTTTGGAAAGTCTTGACAAGTGAAATTTTCTTGTTCTATTGGCAGATAATTTTGCTTTGTTCAAATAAAATACCCCTAATTTATTTTATTTTTTTCTTGTTTGTGAACACTGACTTTTTGCAGTGTAGCTAAATTCCTTTATCTGAATATCTATTTGCGATTTATAGCATGAAATAACAATCTTGCAGTCATGTTGTTTGTTTCAAAATGATTCAACTATTCAATGTCAAGATATATACAGTAGATATTGAACTAAGCTAAGCTATGGAAATCGCTACTTGTTTAAAAAGTTGCGAAGCTACTGCCAAACTACAGGGAAATGTAATAAAGCTACGTAGCTTCAATTTTTAAGGTAATCATTTTTGATGGAAAACCGTAGTTTTTACTACTGCAGCCGTTAACCAGAATGGATTATCAAAAAAAAGACGAAGAGACGGATCAAGATTTTAACACACATTGTCGGTCGGAAAGAACGTAGAAAAATGGAAAATAATTATTTATATTTTTACTGAGATAAAAAAAGACAGATTTCCGACTATAGACGGAAAAATCACAGGCCTGTAGAAGTGACTTTGCAGTTGCAATGTGGAGGCACATTAGCCGCGAGCAAAAATCCTACATTGCGTTGAGGACGCAATTGTTGGCTTGTCACTGTCAAATTTGCCGACACAGCGAGAATGTGTCATCAACATGCATTTTTATTATTATTCCGATATAACAATAGTAATGTGTTTTCTTTATTTTCATGACTGTTTGCATTGTAGATTGTCACTGAAGGCATGAAAACTATGAATGAACACATGTGGAGTTATGTACTTAACAACAAAAGGTGATATAACTGAAAACATGTTTTATATTCCAGTTTCTTCAAAATAGCCACCCTTTGCTCTGATAACTGCTTTGCACACTCTTGGCATTCTCTCGATGAGCTTCAAGAGGTAGTCACCTGAAATGGTTTTCACTTCACAGGTGTCATGGTTTTGATGCCTTCAGTGGCAATCTACAATGTAAATAGTCATGAAAATACAGAAAGCGCATTGAAATGAGAAAGTGTGTCCAAACTTTTGGCCTGTACTGTATAAAATATGTTTTTAGCATTTTTTTAAATAAAAAAAATTCAAAATGGCCCCACACTTGCCTTTTCAGTATGCTGGCCCACATCTGCGGTCCCCTCCAAGGTTTCTCATTGTCATCCCATTGGGTTGAGTTTTTTCTTGCCCTGATGTGGGATCTGAGCCGAGGATGTCGTTGTGGCTTGTGCAGCCCTTTGAGACACTTGTGATTTAGGGCTATATAAGTAAACTTTGATTGATTGATTGATTGATTGAATAAAAGCTGTATTGCTGGCAAAAACGTACTCTTTCAAGATCTGTCTAATTCATCGTTGCATCGACCTGGCGTGTGGTGTATGTGAGCGACAGGAAGAAAAGCCTCGGAAATGAGTCACTCAGCACAACCCTGTTGTTTGGACGTATACATCCGTCGACCACGAATATGAAACGATCAGACTTTTTTCAAGGTGAGAAATGATCGTCTTACATCCGGGTCAATAGGGTACTTTAAACCGCAGGTCTCAAACTCAACCTCAGGTGACCACAGCAAGTGAAGTGTTTTTTATCAGGGAGCCTAACACGCACTTTATTTGTGTTATGTAAGCCCACAAAAGCATGGAAATAATGTGCGTCAATAAGGCCCTTCATCATTGAGACAGATTTGAATTCTGACAGAACAACATTGTGCCGCGTGCATCACGCATAAAAAAACAAAACCTGCTTCACAACTTGACACCTGATCCCAAAGCAGCTGCGGGACTAATCAAATGAAGGGTCATTGCACAATAATACCACGAGGCGATTATATACAGTATTCATATGTTTACAGCTAGGGCTGCAACAACTAATCGATTAAATCGATTAAAAAAAATAGTTGGCGATTAATTTAGTCATCGATTCGTTGGCTCTATGCTATGCGAATGCGCAGAGGCAACTTTTTATTTATTTATATTTTATTATTATTATTTTTATATAAACCTTTATTTATAAACTGCAACATTTACAAACAGCTGAGAAACAATAATCAAAAATAAGTATGGTGCCAGTATGCTGGTTTTTTTTTTCAATAAAATACTGGAAAGGATAGAAATGTAGTTTATCTCTTTTATCCGATTATTAATCTATTAATCGAAGTTATAATCGACAGATTAATCGATTATATGGATCGGTGGAGGGAATACTTCAAAGACCTCCTCAATCCCACCAACACGTCTTCCTATGAGGAAGCAGTGCCTGGGGAGTCTGTGGTGGGCTCTCCTATTTCTGGGGCTGAGGTTGCTGAGGTAGTTAAAAAGCTCCTCGGTGGCAAGGCCCCGGGGGTAGATGAGATCCGCCCGGAGTTCCTTAAGGCTCTGGATGCTGTGGGGCTGTCTTGGTTGACAAGACTCTGCAGCATCGCGTGGACATCGGGGGCGGTACCACTGGATTTGCAGACCGGGGTGGTGGTTCCTCTCTTTAAGAAGGGGAACCGGAGGGTGTGTTCTAACTATCGTGGGATCACACTCCTCAGCCTTCCCGGTAAGGTCTATTCAGGTGTACTGGAGAGGAGGCTACGCCGGATAGTCCAACCTCGGATTCAGGAGGAACAGTGTGGTTTTCGTCCTGGTCGTGGAAGTGTGGACCAGCACTATACTCTCGGCAGGGTCCTTGAGGGTGCATGGGAGTTTGCCCAACCAGTCTACATGTGTTTTGTGGACTTGGAGAAGGCATTCGACCGTGTCCCTCGGGAAGTCCTGTGGGGAGTGCTCAGAGAGTACGGGGTATCGGACTGTCTGATTGTGGCAGTCCGCTCCCTGTATGATCAGTGCCAGAGCTTGGTCCGCATTGCCGGTAGTAAGTCGGACACGTTTCCAGTGAGGGTTGGACTCCGCCAAGGCTGCCCTTTGTCACCGATTCTGTTCATAACTTTTATGGACAGAATTTCTAGGCGCAGTCATGGCGTTGAGGGGATCTGGTTTGGTGGCTGCAGGATTAGGTCTCTGCTTTTTGCAGATGATGTGGTCCTGATGGCTTCATCTGGCCAGGATCTTCAGCTCTCACTGGATCGGTTCGCAGCTGAGATGAGAATCAGCACCTCCAAGTCCGAGTCCATGGTTCTCGCCCGGAAAAGGGTGGAGTGCCATCTCCGGGTTGGGGAGGAGATCTTGCCCCAAGTGGAGGAGTTCAAGTACCTCGGAGTCTTGTTCACGAGTGAGGGAAGAGTGGATCGTGAGATCGACAGGCGGATCGGTGCGGCGTCTTCAGTAATGCGGACGCTGTATCGATCCGTTGTGGTGAAGAAGGAGCTGAGCCGGAAGGCAAAGCTCTCAATTTACCGGTCGATCTACGTTCCCATCCTCACCTATGGTCATGAGCTTTGGGTTATGACCGAAAGGACAAGATCACGGGTACAAGCGGCCGAAATTAGTTTCCTCCGACGGGTGGCGGGGCTCTCCCTTAGAGATAGGGTGAGAAGCTCTGCCATCCGGGAGGAGCTCAAAGTAAAGCCGCTGCTCCTCCACATCGAGAGGAGCCAGATGAGGTGGTTCGGGCATCTGGTCAGGATGCCACCCGAACGCCTCCCTAGGGAGGTGTTTAGGGCACGTCCGACCGGTAGGAGGCCGCGGGGAAGACCCAGGACACGTTGGGAAGACTATGTCTCCCGGCTGGCCTGGGAACGCCTCGGGGTCCCACAGGAAGAGCTGGACGAAGTGGCTGGGGAGAGGGAAGTCTGGGCTTAGGCTGCTGCCCTCGCGACCCGACCTCGGATAAGCGGAAGAAGATGGATGGATGGATGGAGATTAATCGATTATCAAAATAGTTGTTAGTTGCAGCCCTATTTACAGCAAGGGTACTCATAATTTTTCTGCAGGCCAGCTATTTTTCAATTGACAAAGTCGAGGGGATCTACCTCATTCATATATATTAATTTATGAAAGAGACGTTTTTGTTAACAAGTTCAACGTTTTTAATGATAATACAAGCATGTTTATTTCCTTTCTTTCATGAAGACAAGAATATAAGTTGGTGTATTACCTGATTCTGATGACTTGCATTGATTGGAATCAGACAGTAGTGCTGATAATGTCCGCAATTTCAAATGGAGAAAAAAAGTCCTCCTTTCTGTCTAATACCACATGAAAGTTGTTGGTTTTTGGCATCTTATTTGTCCAGCTTGCATACTCCTTTCTATACACTTTACAAGAAATATATTGGCGGCAAACTCCGTAGCTTGTGCACACTAGCTTTCTGAGATTGTTATTTTGTTAGCACAGGCAGGATGAAGCAGGGCTTTTATTGTGAAGACAGGAAGTGTGCAGTCGGTCTTTATAGAGTTTTGACAGCAGGTACGGCGCGAGAGTCTGTTGGAATAAAACGTGTTTCCCGTCTTCCTGTCGGTCATTTTGTCTTAATAATAAAGCTCATTTTCATATTATTATTTATTTCACTAACTGCTTCTTTGCTATCACTTTTACCATCATATTTGTACATATCCTATTTGCTGATGTCGCTCTATTGTTGTTGTTGTGTTTGCTGCTGTTGTTGTTTTTGTCTCTCTGTCTTATCCCCCTCTCGTCCCCACAATTTCCTCCTCTGTCTTCCTTTTTTTCCCTCTTTCTATCCCCTCCTGCTCCGGCCCGGCTGCACCAAATGATAATATAAATACATTTAATAAAGTCAAATACAAATAAGGCAACAAGAGAAGTATCCCACACTTCTCTTTTGTAAAGTAAATTTGTACAGCCGATATGGGCATCGACATCAACAATATGATTTGCCTGAGAAGCTGGACAGGACAAAAAATAAATAAATAAATAAAAATAAAAATAAAAATAAAAATAAAAATAAAAATAAAAATAAAATAAATAAATAAATAAATAAAAATTAATAAATGTATTATTTTTTCCACATTTTACTACGCTAGTACGAAAACAAAACAACTCCACTCCAACGTGTGCAGGAGATGCTTTCAATCAAAGAGACGTTGGTTCGAGCGCAACCATACTTATCCATGTAAGCTTCTGTTTGGTCAATTCTCATTTAACTAAATCCAATTACCATCGATTGGGCGTCTCCGTAAAGCCGAGCTTTAGGGTTTTCTTGATAGTGCAGAAATCCTAACTTGGATGGAGCGCATCCATTTAACCTATTACATCCTCTGATGAAGCGTCGTGGAGGGAAATTCACATCATTGATTCGCCCACACCCGGGTTTTCCACAGGGGAGGGCTTCCGAAACACCTCCATCCTCTCTCCTCCGGCGGCGAAGGAGCTCCTGAGCAAAGCTGACCTGGATGGAGCATCCCATTTAGGCGGCGGGTGCTTTGATGTGGATGCGGTGATTATTATCGGCCTTTGAAGGCCAGGCTCCTACAATGCGCGGCGGTTTGAATCTGCACGTACTTTGCAGGTGCTACAATGTGATAATCCCGCCAGCCGGTGATGCATTATGCATTTTCCATAAAGGAGGACCATCACCTGAAGGTATATATTGACAGAGACTCTGAGAGGCTCGTGGATGTGGGAGGAAAACACTTGTGTTATCTTGGCTTCTTGCAAATCGGCTCGACATCTTTCCTCTGGAGGGGGGCAAATAGCTAAATAAACAGAGTAGAATAACATTTGACTGGGCTGCGCCATGCCTTTAGAAGACCAATTTAGCTGACTGAAGGCTCCTCACAGGATCTACACGGGAGCGTCGGCATGAAAATTTCCACCTGATTTCACAGGGGAGGTTTTTTAAAAACATACCTTTAGGCAGCTCCTTTACACGTCTTTCAAGTGCAAGATCATTTTATATTTCACTCTTGCAAATTTCATACTATTCACTCATTTTTAAAAGAAATTCTCCCTTGACTTTGGGGCCAGGTATGGTGGGTGGTAGCTGGTGGGTAGGGTGCCTTGCTTAAGGGCATTTTGGTTCAAGGGTGGCCTTCGTCCAACAGATAATATATCATATATCATATGCATTTTTTTTTTAAAAGACATACATAACAGGCCAAAACTTTGGACACACTTCCTCAGTCAATGCATTTTTTTAATTTTCATGACTATTTACATTGTAGATTGTCACTGAAGGCATCAAAACTATGAATGAACACATGTGGAGTTATGTACTTAACAAAAAAAAGGTAAAATAACTGAAAACATGTTTTATATTCTAGTTTCTTCAAAATAGCCACCCTTTGCTCTGATTACTGCTTTGCACAGACTTGGCATTCTCTCGATGAGCTTCAAAAGGTTTTCACTTAACAGGTGTGTTTGAAGCTCATGGAGAGAATGCCAAGAGTGTGCAAAGCAGTAATCACAGCAAAGAGTGGCTATTTTGAAGAAACTAGAATACAAAACATGTTTTCAGGTATTTCATTTTTTTTTGTTAAGTACATAACTCCACATGTGTTCATTCATAGTTTTGATACCTTCAGTGACAATCTACAATGTAAATAGTCATGAAAATAAAGAAAATGCATTGAATGAGAAGGTGTGTCCAAACTTTTGGCCTGTAGTGAACATCTTACTTGTAATTTTCATTACCAAATTCGGAAAATGCTAAACATTGTATCATGTACGTGGCAAAGCCAATGTAAATTAGCATAGAGCTAGCGTATTTTGGAAAAGCAGGGCCTTATATTACCTTTGACCATTTTCTATCAGGCACACTTGCTCTGTTGACACCGAAAAATTGTAGCATCACCTAGAGGCAATTTGGCTTAGCCCGCTCTGAGTGCTGCTTGAGTGCTTGTTTCCTCGCCAAGTGTTTAAGTCAGTGCTAAGTCTACAGCAGGATGTGACGTCACAAGCAATAAAGGTAATATCGAAATATGGCATTGTTAGATTTTATGTGAAACCGACGGAATTCGGTGAGTGCCTGTGAAAGTACAGAATTCGGTACCCACCCCTAGTCTCACCCTCATTTCTGTACCTCGATACATCCCGTTTTGGTCTTCGGTACAACCCGCATTTTGTCGCTTATTAGCCACCAAAATGTCATTCCCCACTTTTTTGTTTTAGTCCTAGGGCAGGGGCCGGCAACCCAAAAAGTTGAAAGCGCCATATTGGACCAAAAGTACAAAAAACAAATCTGTCTGGAGCTGCAAAAAAATGAAAAGCTGTATGTAAGTCTTATAATGAAGGCAACACATGACATAAGTGTCTATATTAGCTAGAATAGCCTACTATCAAAATGAATGTGTCGCAGGCTGAAGCAAATCTTCGTTGACAGAAATGTTGAAATGTAATATTTATTCTACACATTTTTACAACATTAGAAACCATTAGTAAATCAGAGGCTACTCAGAAGGTGAGATAACTCCTGGAAATGACTGGTTTTAATGGCCAAAGGTATAGATGTGTGTGTCCAAGTTAAAGGAAACGGCAGGATGACTTCTTTGAATTGATTTATTATAATCTTTGGCAAGCTAGGTAATGTTTGCTGTGGTCTGGAACAACATGGCACACAAACAACTATCTGAAATGCAGCCAATATTACATACAGATAATGTGTCACGAGACATGCAAAATTAAATTATATACAAACAGGATAAAGTAAAGGATATTACATGGGCTCAAAAATACCTACAAATGAGGCATAATGATGCAATATGTAGCCTAAATAGCATGTTAGCATTGATTAGCTTGCAGTCATGCACTGACCAAATATGCCTGATTAGCACTCCAACATGTCAATAATATCAACAAAGCGCAACGTTGTGCTTTCACGCACAGTATAAAACATTTGGTGGACAAAATGAGACAAAAAAGGAGTGAAAGATTTGACATGTAAACAAACTGTTGCGTCACAGTCCACACTATGGTGAGTTAAAGAACCGCCTAAATTAGTAGGACAAAACGATGTTGACCGAACACTCTGATGAGTGAAGCGTACACACAAACATATTAAACAGTGGGCTTTCTAACAATTGGGAAGGTTTGTGTCATGTTTGTACTCAAACAAAAAACATACAAAAACTAAAAAAATATTTTTCCCCTCATCTTTTTCCAATTTCAATCCTTTTTTAAAAATGCTCCAGGGCGGCACTAAAGAGCTGACCCCCGTCCTATGGGGCTGCACCCCATTCCAGTCCCCAAAACACCTTCTATTGGTCATAAGGGTCATAATTGGTCATAATAAGAACCTCGAGTCAGAAATAAACAGAAACGCACATAAAAAATGAGCTTTAGCAGTCCGTTTTGCCATCGGAAGACTTATTTTTCAGCCGGTTGCCTTTGTTTTGTTTACCACTCCGAGCTAACCAGCGCATTATCAGCACATAATCACCGCATCCCAAATTGACATTCTTAGCGCGGTGGGTTTTAAGGAAAGAAAGGCGCAGCGGTGGGTTGCTGGGTTGGTGGGGGGGCTTTGCATTCAGCGAATAATCATCCGCAAACACAGATTGCCGTTTAAGATTTGGACAAGCACCAATTTCTTTCACATACCAAGCCGCCTCGGAGAACATTGACATTCGTTTGATGGAATTCATTGTGACACGTTAATTGCGTCGACTTGTAATTCTGGCTAATTGATGCTTGTTGTGTCTCGGGAAATTAGGCCAGCTAGATAATAGCGCAAATATTATGAAAGACCGCCTGCCTGTCTCTTTGTGCCACAACAATAAAAAGACGTAGACGCGAGCCGGCGACAAGGAGAACTAACCTGGGCAATTTTCATAGAGTTCTGCGTGGAACCGCCGGCGTGATATTCAACTTCTTTTCTCTTGACGATTTCCTCGAACCTTGAAAGAAAGCACACACAAACATGTTTTTTTTGTTGGTTTTTTTTATGTTCAAGGATAATCACAGAATAACTTGCTAACAACATATTTTTTTACACAGATAAAAGGCCGTGAGCAGAGAACATTTTCTCCACTTTTTCAACACACCGCTCAATACAAGAAGGGAAAACAAACGAACGATAATCTTGCTTCAACACATAAAAAAGGTTAAAAAGGTTCACTTGAGCGTTTTATTAAAATGCTATTAGTTATACAAGCAAGCTAACATGCTTGCATTGACTTGCTAACATGCTATACCAAAGACTCAAAATAGTCTGATTACTTTTTCGCACACTCTTGGCATTCTCTCGATGAGCTTTAAGAAATGGTTTTCACTTCACAAATGTGCTTGAAGCTCATCGAGAGAATGCCAAGAGTGTGCAAAGCCCAATTTAAAGATGTTTAAAGAATTGAAAAAAGATCAACAGTTTACATAAATACATACACCATTCATCCAAATGAATCATCATTTCTGTTTCAGTCACTACGTTATTAAGTCACTACAGTAATTACAACTTGTGTTCACATCCACAGGAACCACATGGGTTAGCCAACCCTAGATATATAGATAGTACTTTATTGATTCCTTTAGGAGGGTTCCCTCAGGAAAATATAGTAATATACTGTATAATAGTATATATTAGAGATGTCCAATAACATCAGGCTGCCGATATCATCGGCCGATAAATGCTTTAAAATATAATATCGGAAATTATCGGTATCGGTTTCAAAAAGTAAAATTTCTGACTTTTTAAAACGTCGCTGTACGGAGTGGTACACGGACGTAGGGAGAAGTACAGAGCGCCAATAAACCTTAAAGGCACTGCCTTTGCGTGCCGGACCAATCACATAATACCTACGGCTTTTCACACACACAAGTCAATGCATTCATACTTGGTCAACAGCCATACAGGTCACACCGAGGGTGGCCGTATAAACAACTTTAACACTGTTACAAATATGCGCCACACTGTGAACCCACACCAAACAAGAATGACAAACACATTTCGGGAGAACATCCGCACCGTAACACAACATAAACACAACAGAACAAATACCCAGAACCCCTTGCAGCACTAACTCTTCCAGGACGCTACAATATACACCCCCCGCTAACCCTTCCCCCACACACACACCTCAACCCCGCCCACCTCAACCTCCTCATGCTCTCTCAGGGAGAGCATGTCCCAAATTCCAAGCTGCTGTTTTGAGGCATGTTAAAAAAAATAATGCACTTTGTGACTTCAATAATAAATATGGCAGTGCCATGTTGGCATTTTTTTCCATAACTTGAGTTGATTTATTTTGGAAAACCTTGTTACATTGTTTAATGCATCCAGCGGGGCATCACAACAAAATTAGGCATAATAATGTGTTAATTCTACGACTGTATATATCGGTATCGGTTGATATCGGAATCTGTAATTAAGAGTTGGACAATATCGGAATATTGGATATCGGCAAAAAAGCCATTATCGGACATCTCTAGTATATATATAGTAGTATATGTAGTAGTAGCTGTAATAGTAGTATATAATCTACACAGTATTTACAACCTTACTAGTGTTCACTTCACAGCCACAGATGGTTCATCTAGTTAAAGTTAAAGTACCAATAATAGTCACGCACACACTAGGTGTGGTGAAATTTGTCCTCTGCATTTGACCCATCCCCTTGTTCACCCCCTGGGAAATGAGGGGAGCAGTGGGCAACAGCGGTGGCCGCGCCCGGGAATAATTTTTGGTGATTTAACGGCCAATTCCAACCCTTGATGCTGAGTGCCAAGCAGGGAGGTAATGGGTCCCATTTTTATAATCTTTGGTATGACTCGGCCGGGGTTTGAACTGAACTCACAACCTACCGATCTCAGGGCGGACACTCTAACCACTAGGCCACAGAGTATTTACATTATTTACTAGTGATGTCCGATAATGGCTTTTTGCCAATATCTGATATTCCGATATTGTCCAAATCTTTAATTACCGATACCGATATCAACCGATACCGATATCAACCGATATATACAGTCGTGGAATTAACACATTACTATGCCTAATTTGGACAACCAGGTATGGTGAAGATAAGGTACTTTAAAAAAAATAAATAAAAAAATAAAATAAGATAAATAAATTAAAAACATTTTCTTGAATAAAAAAGAAAGTAAAACAATATAAAAACAGTTACATTGAAACTAGTAATTAATGAAAATGAGTCAAATTAACTGTTAAAGGTTAGTACAATTAGTGGACCAGCAGCACGCACAATCATGTGTGCTTACGGACTGTATCCCTTGCAGACTGTATTGATATATAATGTAGGAACCAGAATATTAATAACAGACAGAAACAACCTTTTTGTTTGAATGAGTGTGAATGAGTGTAAATGGGGGACAAAGTTTTTTTGGGTTGGTGCACTAATTGTAAGTGTATCTTGTGTTTTTTATGTTGATTTAATAAAAAATTAAAAAATTAAAAATAAAAAAATAAAAAAACAATACCGATAATTTCCGATATTACATTTTAACGCATTTATCGGCCGATAATATCGGCAGGTCGATATTGTCGGACATCTATTATTTACACATTACTTTGGTTCATTCACATATTACTTTGGCATTTTTGCTTTAATGGCTCTGACAGGTCCAATTGTGAAAAATATTGACATTTAAAAACATACATCATATGTTCTGTTAAACCACTAATGGCAACATAAGCCAGCAGGTGGTGTTCTTGTGGTCTGACAAATGTAACTGTGATCAAGTTGCAAACCGCCCCTTTAAGTCATAAAAACAAAGCCTGGAAATTTATGTTTGGTCGATTATTTCTTGGAACTGTGCTTCTTTGCAATAAACCTTTGGAAAACTGCACTTTTAAACGCTGCTACATTTGGAAGGAACAAGCTATTGAATCATAAAAAAACCTCATCTGGGTATCTCTCTGCACTGGGATTGCCTCTAATGAAGACGAGACTGGTTCTTCCAGCGAGAGAGATGCCACAATGCCTCCACCGAAAGACGGTACTTTATCGGCGCGGCAATCAGCAATGCGTTCCCCGCGTCTTCGCCGCACTACGACCTTATGTTCCAACTGAACTCATCACCGCTGAACAGGCTGTACCTCGCAGCTCAAAACAAGAGTCAATAGCAACAGCTATTTAAGACGTTTGGCATTGGCACAGTGGGTACAACCCACATGAAACGCACGTTTCTTGCAAATGAGGCAGCGTTTAAAAGAGTAACAAACAGAGACCTTTCATCAGGAAGATTTATAACCAAGAAGCATTGTTACGACAAAGACATCAATCTTACTTTTTGTGCTTGTTTTAGAATCATTGCAACCAGTAGACAATTATTTTACATAGTTGTGTGTTTTTAGAGCAGTATAAACTATATGTTTACAAAATGTCCCGCTAGGGAAATGGCGCATTTTATTGAGTGACGTCTGAACCCTGCAAAGTTGAGACTAAACACTAAACGGAGGCTGCATCAAGGAGTAAACAAACGCTTGCTTTTTCCCAACCAAAAACCACAGGGACAAACCAACAGCTCTGTCATTTATAGGATGTACTTTTTTTCTTTTTTTTTTTTTACTTCATTGAAACTCACAAAATTATATGTCTTGTCCTTTAACATTGCTTCTTTTTTTAAACAAACAATAATTACAGTGAATATCCATCCATCCATTTTCTACAGCTTGTCCCTTTCGGGGACGCGGGGGGTGCTGGAGCCTATCTCAGCTGCATTCGGGCGGTAGGCGGGGTACACCCTATATAAAAATAAAGGGAGACATAAAGGGATAAGTACAAAAAAATAATACAATTATTGCTTTTTTAATCAGATTAATGGCACTTTTGAATTTGGATTAATCATGATTAATCCCATTTTATTACTCACTTGCAGAGTTTAAATTATCTTCAAAAAGATACCAAAATTTTGGACACAAAAGCAATTTTACAAACCCCGTTTCCATATGAGTTGGGAAATTGTGTTAGATGTAAATATAAACGGAATACAATGATTTGCAAATCATTTTCAACCCATATTCAGTTGAATATGCTTCAAAGACAACATATTTGATGTTCAAACTGATAAACATTTTGTTTTTTGCAAATAATCATTAACTTTAGAATTTGATGCCAGCAACTCGTGACAAAGAAGTTGGGAAAGGTGGCAATAAATACTGATAAAGTTGAGGAATGCTCATCAAACACTTATTTGGAACATCCCACAGGTGAACAGGCAAATTGGGAACAGGTGGGTGCCATGATTGGGTATAAAAGTAGATTCCATGAAATGCTCAGTCATTCACAAACAAGGATGGGGTGGGGGTCACCACTTTGTCAACAAATGCGTGAGCAAATTGTTGAACAGTTCAAGAAAATCCTTTCTCAACCAGCTATTGCAAGGAATTTAGGGATTTCACCATCTACGGTCCGTAATATCATCAAAGGGTTCAGAGAATCTGGATAAATCACTGCACGTAAGCAGCTAAGCCCGTGACCATCGATCCCTCAGGCTGTACTGCATCAACAAGCGACATCAGTGTGTAAAGGATATCACCACATGGGCTCAGGAACACTTCAGAAACCCACTGTCAGTAACTACAGTTGGTCGCTACATCTGTAAGTGCAAGTTAAAACTCCCCTATGCAAGGCGAAAACCGTTTATCAACAACACCCAGAAACGCCGTCGGCTTCGCTGGGCCTGAGTTCATCTAAGATGGACTGATACAAAATGAAAAAGTGTTCTGTGGTCTGACGAGTCCACATTTCAAATTGTTTTTGGAAGCTGTGGACGTCGTGTCCTCCGGACCAAAAAGGAAAAGAACCATCCGGATTGTTATAGGCTCAAAGTTGAAAAGCCAGCATCTGTGATGGTATGGGGGTGTATTAGTGCCCAAGACATGGGTAACTTACACATCTATGAAGGCGCCATTAATGCTGAAAGGTACATACAGGTTTTGGAGCCATGAAATTCTAAGTTAATTATTATTTGCAAAAAAAAATAAAGTTTATGAGCTTGAACACCAAATATCTTGTCTTTGTAGTGCATTCAATTGAATATGGGTTGAAAAGGATTTGCAAATCATTGTATTCCGTTTATATTTACATCTAACACAGTTTCCCAACTCATATGGAAACAGGGTTTGTAGATTACCGGTATATATAGGACCTTTTTTTTTTTTTAATGTTTTACTTGAATGCATGTCATTTACTTTCCTTAAACCGTGGCAACAGTTACAGTACAGGCCAATAGTTTGGACACACATTCTCATTCAATGTGTTTTCTTTATTTTCATGACTATTTACATTGTAGATTGTCACTGAAGGCATCAAAACTATGAATGAACACATGTGGAGTTATGTACTTAACAAAAAAAAGGGGAAATAACTGAAAACATGTTTTATATTCTAGTTTCTTCGAAACAGCCACTCTTTGCTCTAATTACTGCTTTGCAAACTCTTGGCATTCTCTCCATGAGCTTTAACCTGAAATGGTTTTCACTTGACAGGTGTGCTTGAAGATTATCGAGAGAATGCCAAGAGTGTGAAAAGCAGTAATCAGGCCTGTGTTGTATATCTCAAGTCCCTTTAGCGGAGGGTTGCCAAACTTGTTTTCATTGAGGACCTCATCACAGTTATTGCTGCCCTCAGAGGGCCATTTAAAAGAAGTACTGAATATATATAAATGTATAATTGATGATATTTTTAAACAATTATATCAATAAATATTATTAGTTTTTTGATAACAAATACTTGGGATTTTTGTTGCATGATCAGATAACATATTTTTTTAATATTTGTATTTTTACTGATCTCCAAATCAACCTCGATTGAAACACAATTGAAATGCAGGTTGTTGATGTGGCCATTCAGGAATGCAGTTGTCTGTGGAGTTTTTTTAATTTACATATTTATTTTCCCAATTTACTTTGTTTTCACTGTTGTATTTTTTATTTTTTTAACATTTTTTTTTTGTTGGAGTGGGGCCATTTGAGTGGTTTCGGATCATTCCTGTCAATTATTTGTGACCGAAAACCCAATAAACAAATGTAAAAAAAAAAATATATATATATATTAAAAATAAAAAGAATACATTCACAGGGTTTACCCTAAACTGCCAAGATACCTGTAGCGGTGGGGGAGTGGTTATGGGCGTGGTCACCATGACGTTGTCGAGTAATTTGCATCATTTGCTATGATGATATATTTTTCTTTAAAAAGGCTAAGACATTGTATACATACATTTAAAACACATCTGTTGTTGATTAGTATTAACATATATACTTTGTAATCGTTTTGCTATATTTTCAATTGTTGCTGCTTTTTGTACCGTATTTTTAGGAGTATAAGTCGCACCTGCCGAAAATGCATAATAAAGAAGGAAAAAAACATATATAAGTCGCACTGGAGTATAAGTCACATTTTTGGGGGAAATTTATTTGATAAAACCGAACACCAAGAATAGACATTTGAAAGGCAATTTAAAATAAATTAAGAATAGTGAACAACAGACTGAATAAGTGTACGTTATATGAGGCATAAATAACCAACTGAGAACGTGCCTGGTATGTTAACGTAACAGATTATGGTAAGAGTCATTCAAATAACTATAACATATAGAACATGCTATACGTTTACCAAACAATCTGTCACTCCTAATCGCTAAATCCCATGAAATCTTATACGTCTAGTCTCTTACGTGAATGAGCTAAATAATATTATTTGATATTTTACGGTAATGTGTTAATAATTTCACACATAAGTCGCTCCTGAGTATAAGTCGCACCCCCGGCCAAACTATGAAAAAAACTGCGACTTATAGTCCGAAAAATACGGTACAATGTACTTTGTTGAGATTTTTCCAGACTTTTAATAACTAATTTATTTCATTAAAAATAACTGTAAAATTCCTGACTATAAGCCGCTACTTTTTTCCTCGGCTTTGAACTCTGAAGTATATGAAACAGTGTGGCTAATTTATGGGTTTTTCTTCGCTGATGGCTGTAATGCAAATAGCTTTAAAAAAAAACAAAAACAGAGCAAATACACTGAATAGGTATGTTATTGTTTGTGTTATGGCGCCATCTTTTGGTTGAGTTCGCTCATTGCAGGTGCAGTTGTGCTGCATTGCCCTTCTTTTTAAACTGAGCCTTCAACCGGAAGCAAAAGTCCTCTTCCGTCTTCTAGCTATCCGTAGTGTCTCTAATCATATGGATTCGTCAATAATAACTTCCGAGCAACGTATTACAATATAACTAAAACAATTCATACTTAGTAAACCGTCCCGTGTGTGATGTCTGTAGGAGTGTTTTCATGCATATTTGTACGTGCTATCGTAATGTAACAAAGAGGGCGTTGTTGGCATTAGCTAATATGCTATGTTTGTATTAGTACCTTACAATGGAATTATTTTTGTATTGTTTCAGTTTCATAAATTCACCAAAACGTCACCGTGGATTGGAGAGCGGGCTTCCGCAGCCAGTGGGTCCATGACCATGACTTCTGTTTTGTTTGCTCAGCCGTTTTACTACCGTGTTACAGACAACGTTCTGAAACAATTAAGGTATGTAAATAAATATTTACAAAAATCTTTCGGTGTAAGTAACTCATAGATAATATATGGAAAAATATATTGTCTAAAATATAGTGGGATTGGCTCTATAACAGTGGTTCCCAACCTTTTTGTAGCTGCGGACCGGGCAACGCATGAAAATTTGTCCCACGGACCGGGGGCGGGGGGGTTATGGTATTTTTTTGTAGTCATAAAGAAATACAATCATGTGTGCTTACGGACTGTATCCCTGCAGACTCTATTGATCTATATTGATATATAATGTATATATTGTGTTTTTTATGTTGATTTAATAAAATAAAAAAATTATAATAACATTTTTATTTTTTCCCATTTCTTGTGCGGCCTGGTATTAATCGGTCTACGGACCGGTACCGGGCCGCGGCCCGGTGGTTGGGGACCACTGCTCTATAAGACCTACTCAGTGGCCGAGTGACCTAGTCAGTGGCCGAGTGGTTAGAGTGTGCGCCCTGAGATCGGTAGGTTGTGAGTTCAAACCCCGGCCGAGTCATACCAAAGACTATAAAAATGGGACCCATTACCTCCCTGCTTGGCACTCAGCATCAAGGGTTGGAATTGGGGGTTAAATCACCAAAAATGATTCCCGGGCGCAGCCACCGCTGCTGCCCACTGCTCCCCTCACCCAGGGTACTTTAACTTTAAAATATGGTAATGATTCCTACTTTGCGTGAATTCTCGAACGAGGGATTACTGTACTGGGATTCAAGATTGCCATAAAATATTTAACTACAGTTAAGTATAGGGCCACAAAATATTGGCCTGTGGACCGTGGGTTTGAGGCACCCCCGAGTTAAATAGATGTGTATGTGCCGGTTTCAGTTTGTACTTAATTGTTTCAGTTTCATAAATTCACCAAAACGTCACCGTGGATTGGAGAGCGGGATTCCACAGCCAGTGGGTCCATGACCATGACTTCTGTTTTGTTTGCTCAGCTGTTTTACTACCGTGTTACAGACAACGTTCAGAAACAATTAAGGTATGTAAATAAATATTTACAAAAATCTTTCGGTGTAAGTAACTCATAGATAATATATGGAAAAATATTTTGTCTAAAATATAGTGGGATTGGCTCTATAACAGTGGTCCCCAACCTTTTACTTTCTAAAGCTGCCGTTTGAAAGATGAATAGCTGGGATGTTGGTGATGCAAAAAAATATATAAATAATATGCATTCTCCCCATCTACAAGTTGATACGCTTTGCCCCTGCAGCTGCACAGTGAATACTGCCCATTTGTCGCTGACATGGTGCACAGTTCAAGGTGCCTCCGCTGTGTAATTCCACCTTAAATTAATCACAAGCATGGCCGCCTGTATAAACACACTATTACACGCCGTCAAGGCATTCCACGTCGTTGCCACTCCTTCCCCCGGACAAATAAACATGTCTGCTTTAAGCGGCAAAAGGCACGCTATGCAAACATGTCGTCCTTTTTTCGGCATTCCAGCTGCGTTAACGAAGCATGGCCGAGCGGGGAGCGAGTGTGAAAGTAACCTTTACGGCTTCAAAGACAACTCCTATCTTTTCTCCAGGCAGGGCCTGTTCCTGGAACTTTCTATACAAGTGGAAAATAAGCTAACCGGGAGGAAGAAGAGGGGGTCGGGGGGAGGAAGGGAGAAGAAAATCCACCCAGAGACACCTGTTATGACTCCTGGACAAAGGAGGAATTAAAGCACCGTGGGTGTTTATAACATGGAGGGACTCCAGAACTCAGCTTCTGAGGATTTTTGGGTTTGCCCCACCTTCCGGTGCAGACAGCATTAGGCCCTCCCTTCCTATTGGACGCCAGCTGCCTGGGGAGCTTTTTACACCTGCTAACATCGTGTGATCCCATAGTAGCGACACCGTAAATAAACCAAAAATCCACTGCAGCCGGAGCTGAGCCAGCGAATGGGAGTGAGGGAGGGAGGGAGGGAGGAAGGGAGGATGTGGGTATGCACTAAAAAAAGAAAAAAAAAGAAGAGGGATAGCTATGAACAAAATGTCTACAGCCGCTAAACTTGTCTAAGCTTACACAAGCATGGCGGTGTTCGCTTGCATTCCGATGAATAACGTCAGCTGTGCACAACACAGCACAATGGCGGACTGCCCCTCACCAGAGCCAGCGTCTAGTCCCAATTGCGGGTTTTTGAGTCCCCTAACCAAGGTTCTTAATCAGAGGTATGCAAACTTTTCGACAGGGGGCCGCATTAGGGCTTAAAAAATTTGGCCGGGAGCCGAAAGCATGCAAAGTAACCATTATATATATATATATATATATATATATATATATATATATATATATATATATATATTTACATATTTATGAGCTTCAAGAGGTAGTCACCTGAAATGGTTTTCACTTCACAGGTGTGCTTGAAGCTCATGGAGAGAATGCCAAGAGTGTGCAAAGCAGTAATCAGAGCAAAGGGTGGCTATTTTGAAGAAACTAGAATATAAAACATGTTTTCAGTTATATCACCTTTCCTTGTTAAGTACATAACTCCACATGTGTTCATTCATATTTTTGATGCCTTCAGTGACAATCTACAA
This sequence comes from Nerophis lumbriciformis, assembly GCF_033978685.3. Lineage (NCBI taxonomy): Eukaryota > Metazoa > Chordata > Actinopteri > Syngnathiformes > Syngnathidae > Nerophis > Nerophis lumbriciformis. Next base: position 39,427,753 of record NC_084558.2, on the reverse strand, counting down.
TGTAAATAGTCATGAAAATAAAGAAAACTGTCACGACTGGGACCATGGCTTGGTTTGTTCTCCCGAGGTGCAAGTGAATTGGACCAGATGTGGCGTGAAGGTAAATACATGATTTATTTAAACACTATAACTACAAAAAAAAAGTACAAACGAAAAGCGCGCACAGTGGCGGAGAAACGACTTGGCTATGAAAACAAATACTTGCACAAAGGCAGAAACTATGAACAACAAAAAACACTAACTGTGGCTTAATAAACAAAAACTTACTTGGCATGGAACCGGCATGAAAAAAGAGCAGCAAGGGTCTTAAGGGTGTGTGGAGAGTGTGCTGAAGCATAAATGCGGGATGTCGTCAGAACGACAAACTGAAAACAATGAACTTAAATACTATAGACATGATTAACGAAAACAGGTGCGTGACTCAAAACGTGAAACAGGTGCGTGACGTGACAGGTGAAAACTAATGGTTGCTATGGTGACAAAACAAAAGTGCACAAAAAGTCCAAAAACAAAACCGAACATGACCAAAACAAAAACATGATCACACAGACATGACAAAAACGCATTGAATGAGGAAGTGTGTCCAAACATTTGGCCTGTACTGTATGTGTTATTGTCTTACATAAGGAAATGATAGAAAACCTGCTCAGTGGCCTTGTGGTTAGAGTGTCCGCCCTGAGATCAATAGGTCGTGAGTTCAAACCCCGGCCGAGTCATACCAAAGACTATAAAATGGGACCCATTACCTCCCTGCTTGGCACTCAGCATCAAGGGTTGGAATTGGGGGTTAAATCACCAAAATGATTCCCGAGCGCTGCCACCGCTGCTGCTCACTGCTCCCCTTACCTCCCAGGGGGTGGAACAAGGGGACGGGGTCAAATGCAGAGAGTAATTTCACCACACCTAGTGTGTGTGTGACTATCAGTGGTACTTTAACTTAAAAAAAAACAGAAAGTACAGTTCCCCTTTAAACATGTTAACAAATGAAACAAATGCAGTAATTTCTTAAAATCAGTGGTTCTCCAACATTTTTTCACCACCTCAAAAAAAACGTGGCTCTCCAAGTACCACCATAATTGACCAACGTTAAAATGCAGTAGCGTAGTATGTCTAAGTATTGATTAAAAACAAAGCTTTTATTCAACAAGTATGTTGTAACACAGGGGTCACCAACGCGCCAGGTCGCCCGTAAGGACGACTATGAGTCGCCCGCTGGCCTGTTCTACAAATAGCAGCACTTACAATAGCTGCCTCTATTTTTTAAATTTTATTTATTTACTAGCAAGCTGGTCTCGCTTTGCTCGACATTTTTAATTTTAGGAGAGACAAAACTCAAATAGAATTTGAAAATCCAAGAAAATATTTTAAAGACTTGGTCTTCACTTGTTTAAATAAATTCATCTATTTTTTACTTTGCTTCTTACAACTTTCAGAAAGACAATTTTAGAGAAAAAATACAACCTTAAAAATGATTTTAGGATTTTTAAACACATATACCTTTTTACCTTTTAAATTCCTTCCTCTTCTTTCCTGACAATTTAAATCAATGTTCAAGTGTTTTTTGTTTTTTTTTGTAAAGAATACTAAATACATTTTAATTTAATTCTCCATTTTTGTGAAATATTTCTTCAAACTTATTATGATTAAAATTCAAAAAAATGATTCTGGAAAATCTAGAAAATCTATAGAATCAAATTTAAATCTTATTTCAAAGTCTTTTGAATTTCTTTTAACATTTTTGTTCTGGAAAATCTAGAAGGAATAATGATTTGTCTTTGTTAGAAATATAGCTTGGTCCAATTTGTTATATATTCTAACAAAGTGCAGATTGGATTTTAAACTATTTAAAACATGTCATCAAAATTCTAAAATTAATCTTAATCAGGAAAAATTACTAATGATGTTCCATAAATTCTTTTTTAAATTTTTTCAAAAAGATTCGAATTAGCTAGTTTTTCTCTTCTTTTTTTCGGTTGAATTTTGAATTTTAAAGAGTCGAAATTGAAGATAAACTATGTTTCAAAATTAAATTTTCATTTTTTTCGTGTTTTCTCCTCTTTTAAACCGTTCAATTAAGTGTTTTTTTCATCATTTATTCTCTACAAAAAACCTTCCGTAAAAAGGAAAAAAAATGTACGACGGAATGATGATCAGTGTTTCCACAAAGATAAATATCATGAATTATGAATAATAACAGAGTTTAAAGGGGAACATTATCACCAGACCTATGTAAGGGTCTATATATACCTTGATGTTGCAGAAAAAAGACCATATATTTTTTTACCCGATTTCCGAACTCTAAATGGGTGAATTTTGGCGAATTAAACGCCTTTCTAATATTCGCTCTCGGAGCGATGACGTCACGCTGTTATTTTCCGTTTTTTCGACTGTTTTCCGTACCTTGGAGACATCATGCCTCGTCGGTGTGTTGTCGGAGGGTGTAACAACACGAACAGGGACGGATTCAAGTTGCACCAGTGGCAAGAAATTGGACGTTTGTTCCGCACACTTTACCGACGAAAGCTATGCTACGACAGAGATGGCAGGAATGTGTGGATATCCTGCGATACTCAAAGCAGATGCATTTCCAACGATAAAGTCAAAGAAATCTGCCGCCAGACCCCCATTGAATCTGCCGGAGTGTGTGAGCAATTCAGGGACAAAGGACCTCGCTAGGACGGCAAGCAACGGCGGCAGTTTGTTCCCGCAGACGAGCGAGCTAAACCCCCTATCGACCCTAGCTTCCCTGGCCTGCTGACATCAACTCCAAAACTGGACAGATCAGCTTTCAGGAAAAGAGCGCGGATGAGGGTATGTCTACAGAATATATTAATTGATGAAAATTGGGCTGTCTGCACTCTCAAAGTGCATGTTGTTGCCAAATGTATTTCATATGCTGTAAACCTAGTTCATAGTTGTTAGTTTCCTTTAATGCCAAACAAACACATACCAATCGTTGGTTAGAAGGCGATCGCCGAATTCGTCCTCGCTTTCTCCCGTTCTCGCTTTCGTGTCGTTTTCGTCTGTTTCGCTTGCATACGGTTCAACCCGATATGGCTCAATAGCTTCAGTTTCTTCTTCAATTTCGTTTTCGCTACCTGCCTCCACACTACAACCATCCGTTTCAATACATTCGTAATCTGTTGAATCGCTTAAGCCGCTGAAATCCGAGTCTGAATTCGAGCTAATGTCGCTATAGCTTGCTGTTCTTTCCGCCATGTTTGTTTGTGTTGGCTTCACTATGTGACGTCACAGGAAAATGGACGGGTGTTTATAACGATGGTTAAAATCAGGCACTTTGAAGCTTTTTTTAGGGATATTGCGTGATAGGTAAAATTTTGAAAAAAACTTCGAAAAATATAATAAGCCACTGGGAACTGATCTTTAATGGTTTTAACCCTTCTGAAATTGTGATAATGTTCCCCTTTAAAGGTAAATTGAGCAAATTGGCTATTTCTGGCAATTTATTTAAGTGTGTATCAAACTGGTAGCCCTTCGCATTAATCAGTACCCAAGAAGTAGCTCTTGGTTTCAAAAAGGTTGATGACCCCTGTTGTAACATTACACACAGTTTGAACAGTAACAGTGTTTTAAATACAGGAAAATACAACTGTTACAATACTAGATTTAATTAAGGGATTCTTTGGCGTACCACTAGCAGTGCCCGTACTACAGTTTGAGAATCACTGTTTTGAATGTAATGGTTTGTTCCACAGACGATTAGACAACACTAAATCAACCATAATCTTTGCCTTCTTGTCAGATTGCTTTACGGTCATTGTAAGCCATGAAAATATCCATGCCTTAAAAAAAAAAGTAAATCATGAGGGAGGTCCAAGATCCCACAAGTGGGGAAACCCCTCGCCTGTTTACATTCCTGCCATCAAGGGAAATATGAGCACTTTCAAAAGTACTTTGAGCGCCCCAAAGTGACTCATGACTTCCTCTCGAGAAGAAGATTATTTACATGTGACGATAATTCAAGACTTGCTCCTCTGAAGTGTCTTCAGCCAGTTCCTCTTGTCCCTCCTCCGCCGTTTGATGTTGGCCTACCCCGATAAGACCGGATGAGTGCCCCGAAAATCCCAGAAGAACAGGACTCCGTTAATCAATGTCTGGACTGGATGTGGACCCTCCTGCCTGGAGGACGCCTCGCAGAGTGTTTGAGCACACCGGGGGTAATTCATCTGTGATGATGACTGCGGCACCCACTGCCTGTACTTACTTAATTGCCTCGCTCGTGTTTAAACAGCTAACAAATCACCAGGACGCCATCAAACGGCCCACCCTCGAGAACCTCCTCCTCAATCACCGCTCATGGGAAGACCTGAATGCTTGGCCTCCGTGAAGGATTAAGGACGAGGCGACATTTTTCCGCCAATGCCAGCAGTTTTTCTCTTCACACAAAAACATTTGGACCGCCACATTCTCTCGCTCGCCCAAACAAACGCGCCAAACATGGATAAGTGTGGAGAGGATGTTTTGCATTTTTTCCCATCATCCCTTGTAATTGATTTAAATGGTTGCTATTTGGATTTTTTTTAATATCCACAAGGTTGAGAGAGCAGGTTGTGTTATGCGTGACCATGTTTGTAGAATTTTTGTGCTGGTTGATATTTTTCTTTCTGCACCATGACTCGGGAAGGTTGTTTGGATTGGGTCATATAAATAAATGCTGTGATGGATGCCCTTGCAAGTGCAATTAATGGTCGAATAGCTTTCCATTGGCCACCGGATGGCAACAAATTGGCAGCGATTAAGACTGCTGGCTATTTGTATATGACGTGAATATATTATATATATATATATATATATATATATATATATATATTAGGGCTGCAACTAACAGCTAATTTGATAATCGATTAATCTGTCGATTATTACTTCGATTAATCAATTAATAATCGGATAAAAGAGACAAACTACATTTCTATCCTTTCCAGTATTTTATTAGGGGAAAAAACAGCATACTGGCACCATACTTATTTTGATTATTGTTTCTCAGCTGTTTATAAATGTTGCAGTTTATAAATAAAGGTTTATAAAAAAAAAAAAAAAAGTAGCCTCTGCGCGTGCGCATAGCATAGATTCAACGAATCGATGACTAAATTAATCGCCAACTATTTTTATAATCGATTAGTTGTTGCAGCCCTAATATATATATATATATTATATATATATATATATATGTATGTCGTTGTGTATGTGGCCTGCCGGCGTCTATGTATGTATATGTAGATACACACACGTGTGTATATGTGTGAGACATACACATACCTATATACACACATATATACACACATTTTTATATATATATATATATATATATATATATATGTCTATATATAGACATACATATACCTATATACACACACACACACACATATAGGTATATGTGTATATATATATAGACATACATATACCTATATACACATGTGTGTATATATATATATATATATATATATATATATATATATATATATATATAGACATAAATATACCTATATACACATATGTGTGTGTGTGTATATATATATATATATATATATATATATATATATATATATATATATATGTATGTATGTATATATGTATACATGTATGTTGTTGCGTATGTGGCCCGCGATCCGTAGTTTGGACACGGATGTAAAAAAAAAATATATATATATATAGATTTTCAGATAAATGATTCTTAATCGATTCAAAAATGTGTTTTTATGCCCCCAAAATCTGTCCTGTTAAACCATTTTATTAAATGTTTTGGGAGAATTCTTATCAAATAAAACCAGTTTTCCTTTACGTAATATAGAAATGTATCAGAGCTGTTATCTATTTTATGGAGGAATGTAGTGAATCAAAGATGTTATTAAAAAACATTTATGATTTTGAATGGAGAATCGTTTTGAATGGGGAATCGATTCTGAATCGAATCGTTTTGTACCCAATCAGAAATATCAAGCAGCTAAAATGAAACCAAACATGGACAAGTGTGATGATTGGCTTGAATTACTCACATTGTCCACCAGATGGCGACAAAACAACATGATCAAAATAGTCACACTCTTACAATGTAAACAATCTTTCTGTGGGTAAGATTCCTTAATTACTCATGATGTCTCGCGGGCTAAATTGAAGACATCAGCAGGCCGCATGTGCCCAGCGGGTCGTAGTTTGTGCACCCCTGGGCTAGCTTATGTTACCATTTGTGGTTTAATGCAGTGTTACCGCCAAGGATCGAATCAGATTGTGTGGTGCCCAAAGATTCACACGCTGCAGGACTGCTTGTATCAGAGCACTTTATGGGAGATTTTAGATGCAAGCTGATATTTGTTTTTTTGCGGCTATCGGACAGATATTTGATATAGGATTACGACATCCTTAGTGAAAGGAAGCTAGTAAAGTATCTGTTGAAGACACGGAATGGGTGGTCAAAGTTGACTTAGCAATTTTTAAGAAGGAAGTATCCCAACCATAACAATGATATATATCGTATTTTCCGGACAATAAGGCGCAATTAAAGTCCTTTTTTTTTTTTTGCTCAAAACTCGACAGTGCGCCTTACAACCCGGTGCGCCTAGTGTACGGAATAATTCTGGTTGTGCTTACTGACCTCGAAGCTATTTTATTTGGTACATGTGTAATGATAAGTGTGACCAGTAGATTGCAGTCAAACAAACGTATAGAGATACGTGTAGACTGCACTATGATGGCAATACGACTCAAGTAAATAACACCAACATTTTATATGTTCCATTGAAAGTATAGAACATTACACACGGCGCTCAAAAATCTATCAAAATGTTTTAGTACGACTTTGGTAAGCTATGAAGCCGCACCGCTTGATGTGCTTCAACATACAAGTATTATTCTGGTGTGTGTATAAGATAAGACATATTATCTGGCGTTTTGTTTCGCAATATTATGCAAAAGCAACTTTTCTTACCTTCTGGTACCTGCTGATCTGTATATAGGATCTGCGTGAGTCCTGAAAAATTGCGCGCGTCCGCCTTTGTAGTCGATAAGCTTCTTCTTTTTCTCTATCTTCTTGTTATGGGACCTTCATCCTCCACTGTTGCCATTTTTAATATAAAGTAGTGTAAAGTTCTTACTTGTATCTGTCAGTAAACTCGCCATGAAAGCGCTAAAACATACCGGTGTAGTGAGTTTACATTATTCACCCAAGGAACTTTAGTTATTAGATAGTTCCGGTCGGACGGTTTTTCACGGGACACATTTCCGGTGTTGTTGTTTCCGGATGAGAAGATGCTGCTCCGTTACTGATTGAAGTAAAGTCCGAATGTCATTAAAACAGTTAGCTCCATCTTTTGACACTTCTTCCACCCCCGTCCTTGCACGCTACACCGCTACAACAAAGAGGACGGGGAGAAGACGCTGCCGAAGGTGAGCCATGTAAATAAGATCACCCACAAAATGGCGCATCCGGAAGAGACTCTCAGAAAAGCGGCTTGAAGATGATCAGTAAAACATAATCTATGCAACATTTTGACCAAAGAACCACCATTACATGTTATGTAGACCAGTGATTTTCAACCACTGTGCCGCGGCTAGTGCAGATACAGTCTGGTGTGCCGTGGGAGATTATCTAATTTCACCTATTTGGGGTAAAAAAATATTTCAAACCAGTAATTATAGTCTGCAAATGATGTGTTGTTGTTGAGTGTCGGTGCTGTCTAGAGCTCGGCAGAGTAACCGTGTAATACTCTTTCATATCAGTAGGTGGCAGCAGGTAGCTAATTGCTTTGTAGATGTCGGAAACAGCGGGAGGCAGTGTGAAGGTAAAAAGGTTTCTAATGCTTAAACCAAAAATAAACAAAAGGTGAATGCCCCTAAGAAAGGGCATTGAAGCTTAGGGAAGGCTATGCAGAACGAGACTAAAACGGAACTGGCTACAAAGTAAACAAAAACAGAATGCTGGACGACAGCAAAGACTTACTGTGGAACAAAGATGGCGTCCGCAATGTACATCCGATCAACAATGTCCACGCAAAGAAGGATAAAAACAACTGAAATATCCTTGATTGCTAAAACAAAGTAGATGCGGGAAATATCGCTCAAAGGAAGACATGAAACTGCTACAGGAAAATACCAAAAAAAGAGATAAAGCCACCAAAATTGGAGCGCAAGACAAGAACTAAAACACTACACACAGGAAAACAGCAACAAACTCCAAATAAGTCAGGGGGTGATGTGACAGGTGGTGACAGTACACCTACTTTGAGACAAGAGCTATAGTGATGCATGCTTGGTTATGGTTTAAATTCATATCCAACAATTGCGACAACGACTTTTTTCTGTCAACTGAGTTTCGTTGTTTAATGATTTCTGCTGGTGGTGTGCCTCTGGATTTGGTCAACACAAAAAAAGTGTCTTGGCTCAAAAAAGGTTGAAAATCACTGATGTAGACCACAAGGAAGTGTTTTACATTTAGAAAAACATAATAATAATATGACTCCTTTGATGCACCTTATAATCCGGTGCGCCTTATATATGGAAAAATATCAAAAATAGACCATTCTGCAACACTCTGCAACATCGCGTGGACATCGGGGGCGGTACCTCTGGATTGGCAGACCGGGGTGGTGGTTCCTCTCTTTAACAAGGGGAACCACAGGGTGTGTTCCAACTATCGTGGGATCACACTCCTCAGCCTTCCTGGTAAGGTCTATTCAGGTGTACTGGAGAGGAGGCTACGCCGGATAGTCCAACCTCGGATTCAGGAGGAACAGTGTGGTTTTCGTCCTGGTCGTGGAACTGTGGACCAGCTCTATACTCTCGGCAGGGTCCTTGAGGGTGCATGGGAGTTTGCCCAACCAGTCTACATGTGCTTTGTGGACTTGGAGAAGGCATTCGACCGTGTACCCCGGGAAGTCCTGTGGGGAGTGCTCAGAGAGTATGGGGTATCGGACTGTCTTATTGTGGCGGTTCGCTCCCTGTATGATCAGTGCCAGAGCTTGGTCCGCATTGCTGGCAGAAAGTCGGACCCGTTTCCAGTGAGGGTTGGACTCCGCCAAGGCTGCCCTTTGTCACCGATTCTGTTCATAACCTTTATGGACAGAATTTCTCGGCGCAGTCAGGGCGTTGAGGGTATCTGGTTTGGTGGCTGCAGGATTAGGTCTCTGCTTTTTGCAGATGATGTGGTCTTGATGGCTTCATCTGGCCAGGATCTTCAGCTCTCACTGGATCGGTTCGCAGCCGAGTGTGAAGCGACTGGGATGGGAATCAGCACCTCCAAGTCCAAGTCCATGGTTCTCGCCCGGAAAAGGGTGGAGTGCCATCTCCGGGTTGGGGAGGAGATCTTGCCCCAAGTGGAGGAGTTTAAGTACCTCAGAGTCTTGTTCACGAGTGAGGGAAGAGTGGATCGTGAAATCGACAGGCGGATCGGTGCGGCGTCTTCAGTAATGCGGACGCTGTATCGATCCGTTGTGGTGAAGAAGGAGCTGAGCCGGAAGGCAAAGCTCTCGATTTACCGGTCGATCTACGTTCCCATCCTCACCTATGGTCATGAGCTTTGGGTCATGACCGAAAGGACAAGATCACGGGTACAAGCGGCCGAAATGAGTTTCCTCCGCCGGGTGGCGGGGCTCTCCCTTAGAGATAGGGTGAGAAGCTCTGCCATCCGGGGGGAGCTCAAAGTAAAGCCGCTGCTCCTCCACATCGAGAGGAGCCAAATGAGGTGGTTCGGGCATCTGGTCAGGATGCCACCCGAACGCCTCCCTAGGGAGGTGTTTAGGGCACGTCTGACCGGTAGGAGACCACGGGGAAGACCCAGGACACGTTGGGAAGACTATATATCCCGGCTGGCCTGGGAACCCCTCGGGATCCCCCGGGAGGAGCTGGACGAAGTGGCTGGGGAGAGGGAAGTCTGGGCTTCCCTGCTTAGGCTGCTGCCCCCGCGACCCGACCTCGGATAAGCGGAAGAAGATGAATGGATGGATGGAGACCATTCATTGGCAGTGGGCCTTATAATCCGGTGCGCCGGAAAATACGGCATATAATATTAATGTCGGACTTAGTGTTACAGCACTGCTGCCGTCATTTCGCACCACAGCAGGCAGGTACTCTTCAAGCACCAGATCAGAATCAGTAATCAGACTTTCTGTCCGCCCGCAGATTAGAACCTCCAATCAGCATGTGCGTCCTATCACCGAGCCCACCTTTCCTGGTAGTCTGGAAGGCGCACGTGCGCGACGCCTGATGCACAGTAATTGTTTCCATAGGTCAGCTTGAAACAAAAAAAAACAACTCCGGGACACGATGAAAGGAAGGCGGCGTATTTGTTTGTTTTTCTCCCCAATTAAATTGTTTGCCAGAGCCTCGGTGGAGGAGTGGTGCAGTTTATCCCTTTAGAAATCGATACGCCTCGTGTCTCGGCGCGGGACAAGACAGGCCCATTAATTATTCTCCTCAAGGTTGAGTCTTATCTTTTTCTTATTTCCAATCAATAATTATCCCGCCCGCCTAGTCGGCTGGTGGACATTCTTATTCACGGGGTATCTCTTGAAAGCAAAGGCGGAACGACAAGGACATTTTTATCACATTAGACGGGGTTAAAAAAAGCAAAAAAAAACGAAAGAGTTGAGCCGAGGGTTGTGGGTTGAACGGCCGTTTGCTGAGAGCGGAATAACAAGGTTCAGGTGCCTCATGGCCCATTTGGGTAAATCCCTCTTGAGGGGAGACAACAAGCACCTATTACCCCCTAACAGCTTTTTGCGCAGACTGGGTACACAATTAATGACTGTGCAATTACACGGCTGTAATGTGGGAATAATTGCGTTAGGGGGAGAGGAAAAAAACAAATGCTCGCCTTAAAACAAGCGAGACAATCCAGCAGCGACACATTTGCTGGCGAGAGGACTGTTTGTACTCAATTAAGCAGCACTCGCCTTCCCCTCTTTGCACTGCAGAGGCTTGTTTGTCACAATGCGGCGGGGAGGGTGAGCGACAGCTTCCGCCGCTCTCTCCAGGACTGCGATCCGAAGCGAATGGCAGCATATGGCCCCGTGTGAACTTTAAAGAAGCCGTGCTCAAGGTGCGGCGGAAGCGTCCAAACCCCAGATAGCACGATCAGTGCCGCCGGGAGGGGGATCAAAGTGGGCTAAAAATAGCGCGGAACACGCTGTCATGAAGCGTCTGAGACACCCACGTATTAATTATAAAACGCTCTTAAAAAGGGACGGGAGGCAGCTTGTAGATAATGTGGATGTTTGTTGTTGCACCACCTGCTGGAGGCCACCCCACCCCCCATGATGATTGCATCAGCTTTCTATGCTCACATAATAACCCCTGTGCGGATCGATACTGAAATATCTATACCGCCGATATCAGATCTTCATGCACTAATATCCATCCATCTATTTTCTACCGCGTGTCCCTTTTTGGGGTCGCTGGAGCTTATCTCAGCTGCATTCGGGCGGAAGGCGGGGTACACCCATACTTGCCAACCCTCCCGGATTTTCCGGGAGACTCCCGAAATTCAGCGCCTCTCCCAAAAACCTCCCGGGACAAATTTTCTCCCGAAAATCTCCCGAAATTCAGGCGGACTCAGGTCCTCCACAATATAAAAAAGCGTACCTGCCCAATCACGTTGTAACTGTAGAATGATGGAGGGCGAGTTCTTGGTTTCTTATGTGGGTTTATTGTTAGGCAGTTTCATTAACGTCCTCCCAGCGTGGCAACAACACACAACAACAGCAGTCACTTTTTTGTATACCGTAAAGCAGTTCGTCTGCCGTAAACAGCAATGTTGTGACACTCTTAAACAGGACAATACTGCCATCTAGTGCATTTGATGAAAGCACTTTTGTGCGTGCCACACATCAATGCATCATCAGAGAGGGTGTTCAGCATGGTTAGAAAAATAGTGACAGAGAATAGAACAAGGATGGACAATTCAACCCTTAACTCAGCAATGAGTAGATGAGTGTTATGTGTGTGTATATGTGTAAATAAATGAACACTGAAATTCAAGTATTTATTTTATATATATATATATATATATATATATATATATATATATATATATATATATATATATATATATATAATAAAATAAATATATATATATATATATAATATATATATATGTATATATATATATAATAAAATAAATATATATATATATATATAATAAAATAAATTATATATATATATATATATATATATATATATATATAGATAGTTAGAATTCACTGAACGTCAAGTATTTCTTATATATATATATATATATATATATATATATATATATATATATATATATATATATATATATATATATATGAAATACTTGACTTGGTGAATTCTAGCTGTAAATATACTCCTCCCCTTTTAGCCACGCCCCCGTCCCACCCCGACCACGCCCACGCCCACCCCCACCTCCCGAAATCGGAGGTTTCAAGGTTGGCAAGTATGGGTACACCCTGGACAAGTCGCCACCTCATCGCAGGGCCAACACAGATAGACAGACAACATTCACACTCACATTCACACACTAGGGCCAATTTAGTGTTGCCAATCAACCTATCCCCAGGTGCATGTGGGAGGGAACCCACGCAGTCATCGATCCTCAAATTAAAACATCGATACTTTTGATATACTTTAGTTCGGGGGGGTGTCCAAACTTTTTCCACAGAGGGCCACATAATGAAATTCACATTTAACAATGTTTACTATGGTTGTTATAATTCTTCAAATAATGTAAAAGTTAGTATTATTTGATTTTATAATTAACTAACTAAACTTTGTTTATATTTTAAGCATATTTAATGTGTATTTTGCTTCTAATATTTTATATTATGGGTGTCTAAGTTTGAGGGGCCATTTTGAATTTTTTTTATTTTTACTGTTGTTTTTCCCCATGTAAGAATACAATAAAATAATAATAATATGAGAGGGACAAGCGGTAGAAAATGGATTGATAAATGGACTAACCTAGTGTGTCAAAAATTCTTCCTGTACAAAAATATTAATGTTCAGTTACACATTTAACAATGTTTATTATGGTTGTTATAATTTTTCTAACAATTTAATAGTGTTATTTGATTTTATAATTAACTAACTAAACTTTGCTTATATTTTAAGCATATTTAATGTGTATTTTGCTTCTAATATTTTATATAATGGGTGTCTAAACTTTTTCCCCACTAAGGGCCGCATACTGAAAAGGCAAGTTTGACATTTTTTTATTTTTAAAAAAATGCTAAAAACATATATTATACAGTACAGGCCAAAAGTTTGGAAAAACCTTCTAATTTCAATGTGTTTTCTTTATTTTCATGACTATTTACAATGTAGATTGTCACAGAAGGCATCAAAACTATGACACCTGTGAAGTGAAAACCATTTGAGGTGACTACCCCTTAAAGCTCATAGAGAGAATGCCAAGAGTGTGCAAAACAGTAATCAGAGCAAAGGGTGGCTATTTTGAAGAAACTAGATTCTATTTTTTTGTTAAGTACACAACTCCACGTGTTCATTCATAGTTTTGATGCCTTCAGTGACAATCTACAATGTAAATAGTCATGAAAATAAAGAAATCACATTGAATGAGAAGGTGTGTCCAAACTTATGGCCTGTACTGTATACCGCCGATAACAGATCTTCATGCACTAATATCGATCCTCAAATCAAAATATCGATACTTTTGACATACTTTAGTGCAGGGGTGTCCAAACTTTTTCCACCGAGGGCCACATACTCAAAAGTCAAAGTATGCGTTGGCCATATTGATATTTTTTCATTTAAGAAAATGCTTTGTATTATAAATGACTAAGTATATTATTATTAATTATTAGTTAAGACATGATATATATACACACACACACATTTTCTACAAGCAGTAGAAAATGGATGTATAGATGCTAAAAACACATACTACACATACTTTAAAACAAAATGTTGTTATATGTGACTAAGTATACTAAGTATACTATTAATAATTTTTGTTAAAAATGTCAGCTTTTTCTCATTACATTCTTATTTTTTTGCTCTTTTTTCTTACATTTTTAATGTTGTTTTTTACCCCATTTAAGAATACAATAAAAATAACAGTATTAGAGGGACAAGCGGTAGAAAATGGATTGATGGATGGACGAACTGCATAACCCATCCATCCATCCATTTTCTACCGCTTATTCCCTTTTGGGGTCGCGGGGGGCGCTGGAGCTAACCCATTGGGTCAAAAATTATTCCATATTAATGCTCAGTTACACATTTAACAATGTTTATTATGGTTGTTATAATTTAAAAGTTAGTATTATTTGATTTTATAATTAACTAATTATGTAATGTTTATATTTTAAGTATATGTATTTTATATGAGCGCTTCTAATATTGCGATGAGGTGGCGACTTGTCCAGGGTGTACCCAGCCTTCCGCCCGATTGTAGCTGAGATAGGCTCCAGCGCCCCCGCGACCCCAAAGGGAATAAGCGGTAGAAAATGGATGGATGGGCTTCTAATATTTGATATTATGGGTGTCTAAACTTTTTCCCACTAAGGGCCGCATACTGAAAAGGCAAGTTTGTGGGGCCATTTTGACATCTTTTTTTTTAAATGCCAAAAACATATATTATATAGTATATGCCAAACTTTTGGAAACACCTTCATTTCAATGTGTACCGGTATTTCTTTATTTTCATGACTATTTACATTGTAGATTGTCACTGAAGGCATCAAAACTATGACACCTGTGAAGTGAAAACCCTTTCAGGTGACTACCTCCTGAAGCTCATCAAGAGAATGCCAAGAGTGTGCAAAGTACTAATCGGAGCAAAGGGTAACTATTTTGAAAAAAATAGAATATAAAACATGTTTTCATTTTTTTCACTTTTTTTTGTTAAGTACATAACTCCACATGTGTTCATTCATAGTTTTGATGCCTTCAGTGACAATCTACAATGTAAATAGTCATGAAAATAAAAAAAAACACATTGAATGAGAAGGTGTGTCCAAACTTTTGGCCTGTACTGTAAACCGCCGATATCAGATCGTCATTCACTAATATCGATCCTTTTGATCTACTTTAGTTTGGAGGTGTCCAAACTTTTTCCACCGAGAGCCACATAATGAAAAGTCAAAGTATGCGGTGGCCATATTGGTATTTTTTCATGTAAGAAAATACTAAAAACATATTGTGTCGGCTATGCATTATAAGTGACTAAGTATATTATTATTAATTATTAGTTAAGACATGTCAGCTTTTTCTAATTACATACCGATTTTTTTGCTCTTTTTTACATACATTGTTTCCCCATGAAATAATACGATAAAAATAGAATTATTACGAGGGGGACAAACGATAGAAAATGGATGGATGGATGGATAGACTAACCGCAAAACCTAGAGCAAGGGGCGTCCAAACTACCAAGAGTGGCCCGCCAAAGTCTTCACTTTTGCTTGCGAGACGGCACAGGTTCAATGAGCAATTTGGTGTATTCATAACATATACAATTAATTAGCCAGCGGTCTGATAGCTGCCATTATGTCGCCATCTTGGGGCATCAACTCAAGACCATTAATTTTACTTGCAAGGACACATAGCACAGCATTTACTTGTACGACCCAATCCAAACAACCTTCCCTAGTAATGGTGCAGAAAAAATAAGTCGAACCAGCACAACATTTCAACAAACATGGTCACACATAACAACTTGCTCATTGGACTTTGTGGATTTTATAAAAAACGTCCAATCAACATAAAAATTTAAATAAAAACAATTACACCCATTTAAATCCATTGCAAGGGATGAGGAAAAATGCAAAAAACTCTCCACACTTATCCTTGTTTGGAAGTTGAAATTTCACATACTATTAATAACCAATTCTAATAATTAAATATATATCCAATATGTATATACCGTATTTTCTGGACTATAGGGCGCACCGGATTATAAGGCGCACTGCCGATGAATGGTCTATTTTTGATCTTTTTTCATATTTAAAGGCGCGCCGGATTATAGGGCGCATTAAAATTTACATGTGTTCATTCATAGTTTTGATGCCTTCAGTGATAATCTACAATGTAAATAGTCATGAAAATACATACATTGAATGAGAAGGTGTGTCCAAACATTTGGCCTGTACTGTACATATTCAAAGATAAAATAGTGTGTTGTACGTAACAACGTATACTCTTATTGATTTTTTGGTTTAAAAATGTCAGCTTTTTCTCATTACATTCAGATTTTTTTGCTTTTTTCCTACAATTTTAACGTTTTTTTAGGTTGATAAGTACAATTTTTAAAAATGTTAGCGGACACGTTCAGTGTATTCGCACAAAGCATCACCGATTCTAGCCTGCATTTTACTTGGTATCGGATTGGAAAGAAAATCAGTGGTATCGCACATCAGTAGTTTTGCCATTAAAACTGTTTTTTTTTTTTAGGTTAGGTGGGGTGGAGGTGGGGGGTGATTGCAAGCGCCGCACTTTATCACGCGTATCGATACAACATCACCGCCGGGGCGCGTTGCTGATGTCTGAATTATCGCCCGGGCGCCATTCATCTCTGATGACCGCCGGCTCGCGACCTTTTGACGTGAGCAGTGTGGTTGAAGAAGGGTGGTGGTGGTAGGATGGGGGGGCCGTGACCGTCGCTGCCTCACTACCCCCTAGGGGGGCTCCAAACGGAGGTGACTTTAAAGTAGCGTTGTACCGGGAGTGGAAACGTGTCCGCGCGCTCAGTCAAGCGTGCCGTGAAGTGGCACCGCGGCGCCAAAACAACAGCGGTCAAGTGTGTTGACGGAGCTCGAAGTATCACACACAGCTACGAGTGTTTAGCGGTGAGCACGAGGTAGAGAGGTAGGTAATGGGCGGGGGAAGAAGGGGTGCCAGGGGGGCTTTGTTACTGTACGTCCTGTAAGCAGACTGAATGACGTACACACACACGCACACGCACACACACACACACAC
>NC_084558.2:39360827-39405827 GCF_033978685.3 Nerophis lumbriciformis | reverse complement strand
GCAGTACATCTTTAAAAAGTGCAATGTTCCTGCCATATAAAGGATCTTTGATTAACATTTGGTTTGCAGTAGATCTTTAAAAACAGCAATGTCCCTGGTATATAAAGGATCTTTGATTAACAATTGGTTTGCAGTACCGTATTTTCCGCACTATTAGCCGCACCTAAAAACCACAAATTTTCTCAAAAGCTGACAGTGCGGCTTTTAACCCGGTGCGCTTTATATATGGATAAATATTAAGATTCATTTTCATAAAGTTTCGGTCTCGCAACTTCGGTAAACAGCCGCCATCTTTTTTCCCGGTAGAACAGGAAGCGCTTCTTCTTCTACGCAAGCAACCGCCAAGGTAAGCACCCGCCCCCATAGAACAGGAAGCGCTTCTTCTTCTACTGTAAGCAACCACCCGCCCGCGTAGAAGAAGAAAAAGCGCGCGGATATCACCGTACGTTTCATTTCCTTTGTGTGTTTACATCTGTAAAGACCACAAAATGGCTCCTACAAAGCGACAAGGATCCGGTTCATGAAAAGACGCAATCTCTCCATCCGCACACGGATTACTACCGTATTTCACAGCAACTGATATTCCTGTGAACCGCACTGTGGAACGGGAGCACGTACGGTGAATATTCGCACCACAGGGAATGAGAAGTCATCCTTCACTGTGGTTCTAGCTTGCCATGCTAATGAAACTTCCACCCATGGTGATATTCAAAAGGAAGACCTTGCCAAAAGAGACCTTTCCAGCCGGCGTCATCATAAAAGCTAACTCGAAGGGATGGATGAAGAAAAGATGAGCGAGTGGTTAAGGTAAGTTTAAGTTTACGCGAAGAGGCCGGGTGGCTTTTTTCACGCAGCTCTGTCCATGTTGATATACGTATGTTTGTGATTGCACATTTGCGTACATTTTGGGAGTGAACAGAGTTGTTAGAACGCTGGTTTTTAATATATTATTAAAGTTTGACTGACCTATCTGACTGTTTTTTTGACATTCCTTTAGCGCAGTTAGATGCGGCTTACAACACCGGGCAGCTTATAGGTGGACAAAGTTTTGAAATATGCCGTTCATTGAAAGCGCGGCTTTTAACCCAGGGCGCCTTATGGTGCGGAAAATACGGTACATCTTTAAAAAGTGCAATTATCCTGTCATATAAAGGATCTTTGATTAACAATTGGTTTGCAGTACATCTTTAAAAAGTGCAATGTTCCTGCCATATAAAGGATCTTTGATTAACATTTGTTTGCAGTAGATCTCTAAAAACAGCAATATTCCTGCCGTATAAAGGATCTTTGATGAATATTTGTTTGCAGTTGATCTTTAAAAACAGCAATGTCCCTGTCATATAAAGGATCTTTGATTAACATTTGGTTTGCAGTACATCTTTAAAAAGTGCAATGTTCCTGTCATATAAATGATCTTTGATTAACAATTGGTTTGCAGTACATCTTTCAAAAGTGCAATTATCCTGTCATATAAAGGATCTTTGATTAACATTAGGTTTGCAGTACATCTTTAAAAAGTGCAATGTTCCTGCCATATAAAGGATCTTTGATTAACATTTGGTTTGCAGTACATCTTTAAAAAGTGCAATGTTCCTGCCATATAAAGGATCTTTGATTAACATTTGTTTGCAGTAGATCTCTAAAAACAGCAATATTCCTGCCGTATAAAGGATCTTTGATGAATATTTGTTTGCAGTTGATCTTTAAAAACAGCAATGTCCCTGTCATATAAAGGATCTTTGATTAACATTTGGTTTGCAGTACATCTTTAAAAAGTGCAATGTTCCTGTCATATAAATGATCTTTGATTAACAATTGGTTTGCAGTACATCTTTAAAAAGTGCAATTATCCTGTCATATAAAGGATCTTTGATTAACATTAGGTTTGCAGTACATCTTTAAAAAGTGCAATGTTCCTGCCATATAAAATATATTTGATTAACATTTGATTTGCAGTAGATCTTTAAAAACAGCAATGTTCCTGCCATATAAAGGATCTTTGACTAACATTTGGTTTGCAGTAGATCTTTAAAAACAGCAATGTTCCTGCCATATAAAGGATCTTTGATTAATATTTGTTTGCAGTTGATCTTTAAAAACAGCAATGTCCCTGTAATATAAAGGATCTTTGCCCAACGTTTGTTTGTTGTAGATCGTTGAAAAAAGCAAATGTTCCTCTCGTATAAAGGATCTTTGATTACCATTTGGTTGCAGTAAATGGTTAAAAGAAAATGTTTCCCTGTCATGTAAAGGATTGTTAAAAAAAAAAGCAAATGTTCCTGTAATATAAGGTCTTTGATGAACATTTGGTTGAAATATATCATTTTAAAAAGCAGTGTTCCTGTCATTTAAAGGATCTTTGACAATCATTTGTAGTAGATTAAAAACAGCAAATGTGCCTGTCATATAAAGGCTCTTTGATTAACATGTGTTTGCAGTAGATCATTAAAACAGCAATGTTTTTGTCACATAAAGGATCTTTGACTAACAGTTGTCTGCTGTACATCATTAAAAAAGCACATTTTCCAGTCATATAAAGGATCTTTGATTAACATTTGTTTGCAGTAGATCTTTAAAAGCAGCAATGTTCCTGTCATCCGTCCATCCATTTTCTACCGCTTGTTCCTACCATATAAAGAATATTTGATTCATATTTGTTTGCAGTTGATTTTTAAAAACAGCAATATCCCTGTCGTATAAAGGATATTTGCCCAACGTTTGTTTGTTGTAGGTCATTGAAAAAAGCAAATGTTCCTGTCATATAAAGGATCTTTGATTAACATGTGTTTGCAGTAGATCTTCAAAACAGCAATGTTTCTGTCATATAAAGGATCTTTGTCTAACATTTGTTTGCAGTAGATCATTAAAAACAGAAATGTTCCAGTCACATAAAGGATCTTTGACTAACATTTGTTTATAGTAGATCATTAAAACAGCTATGTCCCTGTCATATAAATGATCGTTTGACAAACATTTGTCTGCTGTAGATCATTAAAAAAGCTAATTTTTCTGTCATATAAAGGATCTTTGATTAACATTTGTTTGCAGTAGATCTTTAAAAACAGAAGTGTTCCTGTCACATAAAAGATCTTTGACTAACATTTGTTTATAGTAGATCATTGAAACAGCAACATAGATCATTGAAACAGCTATGTTGCTGTCATTTAAACAAAGATCGTTGACTCACATTTTTTTCTTACAGTACGTCCTTAAAAACCGTATTGTTCATGACACAAAGGATTGTTGATTAATATTTTTTTTTATAGCAGGCCCTCAAAAAGCAATTTTCCTGTCATATAAAAAGGATCTTTGACTTACATTTGTTTTCCAGTAGATCATTAAAAACAGCTATGTTCCTGTCACACAAAGGATCTTTGATGAACATTTGTTTGCAGTAGCGCTTTAAAAACAGCAATGTTCCTATGACATAAAGGATCTTTGACGGACATTTGTCTGTTGTAGATCATTTAAAAAAAGCAAATGTTCCTGTCCTATAAAGGATCTTTGACAAACATTTGTTTGCAGTAGATCATTAAAAACAGCAATGTTCCTGTCACATAAAAGATATTTGACAAACAATTGTCTGCTGTAGATCATTTAAAAAATAATAATTTTCCTGTCACATAAAGGATCTTTGATTAACATATTTTTGCAGATCTTTAAAAACAACAACGTTCCTGTCACATAAAAGATATTTGACAAACATGTGTTTGCAGTAGATCATTAAAAACAGCAAATTTTCCTGTCATATAAATGATCTTTGACAAACATTTGTCTGCTGTAGATCATTAAAAAAGCTAATTTTCCTGACATATAAAGGATCTTTGATTAACATTTGTTTGCAGTAGATCGTTTAAAAATAGCAATGTTCCTGTCAGTTAGACAAGGATCGTTGACTAGCATTTATTTTACAGCACATCCTTGAAAACAGTATTGTTCATGTCACATAAAGGATCTTTGATTAACATTTTTTTTTACAGCTGGCCCTTAAAAACAGCAGTGCTCCTGTCATTTTAAGGATCTTTGAATAACATTTGTTTGCAGTAGATCATTAAGAGAGCAGTGTTCCTGTCATATAAGGGATCTTTGACTAACTTGTTTACAGTAGTTCATTAAAAACAGCAGTGTTCCTGTCATATAAAGGATCTTTGATGACCATTTGTTTTCAGTATATCATTAAAACACCAAAGTTCTTGTTTTGTTTTTTTAAACACAGCCCTTAAAAACAGCAATGTTCCTGTCATATAAAGGATATTTAACTAACATGTTTTTGCAGAAGGTTCTTAAAAGTAGGAGTGCTCCTTCTATGTAAAGGATCTTTGATGTGCAATGTTCGCAGTGAGTCTTCAAAAACGGCAGAGCTCTCCTGTTATATACAGCAGTGTTTTTCAACCTTTTTTGAGCCAAGGCACATCTTTTGCGTTGAAAAAATGCGGAGGCACACCAACAGCAGAAATCATTCAAAAACTAAACTCAGTAAAGAGTCGTCACAATTGTTGGATATGACTTTAAACCATAACCAACCATGCATCACTATAGTAGATGTACTGTATCAATATAGGTCTTGTCTCAAAGTAGGTGTACTGTCACCACCTGCCACATCACACCCTGACTTATTTTGAGTTTTTTGCTGTTTTTCTGTCTGTAGTGTTTTAGTTCTTGCTCCTATTTTGGTGCCTTTTTCTCTTTTCTGGTATTTTCCTGTAGCAGTTTCATGTCTTCCTTTGAGCGATATTTCCCGCATCTATTTTGTTTTAGCGATCAAGAATATTTCAGTTGTTTTTAATCCTCCTTTGCGGGGACATTGTTGATTGTCATGTCATGTTCGGACATACATTGTCTTTGCTCCACAGTAAGTCTTTGCTGTCGTCCAGCATTCTGTTTTTGTTTACTTTGTAAGCCAGTTAAGTTTTAGTTTTGTTCCGCATAGCCTTCCCTAAGCTTCAATGCCTTTTCTTAGGGGCACTCACCTTTTGTTTATTTTTGGTTTAAGCATTTGACACTTTTTTACCTGCACACTGCCTCCCGCTGTTTCCGACATCTACTAAGCAATTAGTTAGCGACTGCCACCTACTGATATGGAAGAGTATTACACGGTTACTCTGCCGACCACTAAACAACACATCATTTTCAGACTGTAATTACTGGTTTGCAAAAAATATTTTTAACCCAAATAGATGAAATTAGATAATCTCCCACGGCACAGTGGTTGAAAAACACTGATATACAGGATGTTTGACAGGTGTTTAATTTTCGTCTTCATGTAGAGGATCTTTGATCAGCATTTTTTTTTTTAAGTCGGCCCTTAAAAGCAGCAATTTCCCTGTCAAATGAAAGGATCTTTGACTAACATTTTTTTGCAATAGATCATTAAAAAACACTATGTTCCTGTCATATAAATAATCTTTCAATAAACATTTGTTAGCAATACATCATTAAAAATACCTGTGTTCCTGTCATATAAAGGATCTTTGTCTAACATTTGTTAGCAATACATCACTAAAAAACACCTATGTTCCTGTCGTATAAAGGATCTTTGACTAAACATTTGTTAGCAATACATCAATAAAACCACCTATGTTCCTGTCATATAAAGGATCTTTGACTAAACATTTGTTAGCAATACATCAATAAAACCACCTATGTTCCTGTCATATCATGGATCGTTGAACTAATTGTTAGCAATAGAGCATTAAAAAAAGCTGTGTTCCTGTCACATAAAGGATCTTTGACTCACATTATTTTCCCCGCAGTCATCTTTAAAAACAGCAGAATGCTGCTGTTATTTAGACAATGATCTTTGAGTAACTGTTTTTTGCAGAATGCCCTTAAAAAGTAGGAGTGTTCCTGTCATGTAAAGGATCTTTGACTTGCATTGTTTGCAGTGAGTCTTCAAAAACAGCAGAGCTCTCAGGTTGTATAAAGGATCTTTGCCTGGTTTATTTTTGCTGTACATCTTTAAAAACAGCAGTACTCCCGTCATTCTAAAGGATCTTTGACTAATATTTTGTGCAGTACGTCTTAACAAACAGCAGAGTTATAATGTCATTTAGGAGTTTAAATAATTTATTGTCCAACTCGTGGGCTTCAGCTAGTGGTCAACATAGAATGACTTCATTGTACAGTGTTTTAATTTCCTATATTCAAACACAGTGTGACTGTTCGAACTGTGTGTGACGTTACAGTGGTCAAAAATATTAAATATACTTGTAAAATAAAACATGGTGGTACTTGGAGAGCCAAGTGTTTTCTGAGGTGGTACTTGGAGACAAAAGTATAAGAACCACGGTTCTAAATGATCATTTAGATAAAAACCACAGTGTCCTTGTCATATAAAAAAATATTGAAATAACGTTTTAATTAGGGATGTCCGATAATGGCTTTTTTGCCGATATCCGATATTCTGATATTGTCCAACTCTTAATTACCGATACCGATATATACAGTCGTGAAATTAACACATTATTATGCCTAATTTGGACAACCAGGTATGGTGAAGATAAGGTCCTTTTTAAAAAAAAAAATAAAATAAAATAAGATAAATAAATTAAAAACATTTTCTTGAATAAAAAAAGAAAGTAAAACAATATAAAAACAGTTACATAGAAACTAGTAATTAATGAAAATGAGTAAAATTAACTGTTAAAGGTTAGTACTATTAGTGGACCAGCAGCACGCACAATCATGTGTGCTTACGGACTGTATCCCTTGCAGACTGTATTGATATATAATGTAGGAACCAGAATATTAAAAACAGAAAGAAACAACCCTTTTGTTTGAATGAGTGTGAATGAGTGTAAATGGGGGAGGGAGGTTTTTTGGGTTAGAGATCTTTTTTCAGTCTGTTGTGGCCAGTGCCCTGTACTTTGCAGTAGGGCTGGGCGATATTGCCTTTTTTTAATATCGCGATACACGATATATATCTCGATATTTTGCCTTAGCCTTGAATGAACATTTGATGCATATAATCACAGCAGTATGATGATTCTATGTGTCTACATTAAAACATTCTTCTTCATACTGCATTAATATATGCTACTTTTAAACTTTCATGCAGAGAAGGAAATCACAACTAAAAAAAAAATCACTATTTTTTTTCATACAGTGTTGATCTGGAAATGTTTGCCTCGGCATTTTGATGGTGTGGAGGTGTGGCACCGAACAGAGATGTTGACGTGCCTTTACCTTTACCAGTCAAAGAGCCATTTTGACCAGTTTCACAAATTATAGAAAACAATGGGAGCCGCAAAAATTGTTGAAATTTAACTGAAATAACACTGCATACAAAGTTGTTTTTTTTGCTTTGTGCTATGTATAAACCAGGGGTCTCAGACACGATGCCCACACCTTTTTATGGAATTTTTAAGCTGGTGCGGCACGCGGGTTTTAAATGAATAGCGGTTGTCGGCGCCATGTGTGCCGTGATGGTACAGCATATAGCGCCCACTACAATCAGCGTACCTGATCAGCCACATGTTGAATGGGGCTTCTGCTTGCTCACGTAGGTGACAGCAAGGCATACTTGCTCAACAACCACACAGGTTACACTGACGGTCGCGGAAAAAAACAAAACTTTAACACTCTTACTAATAATGCGCCACACTGTGAACCCACACCAAACAAGAATGACAAACACATTTCGGGAGAACATCTGCACCGTAACACAACATAAACACAACAGGACAAATACCCAGAATCCCATGCAGCCCTAACTCTTCCGGGATACATTATACACCCCCGCTACCAAACCCCGCCCACCTCAACCGACGCACAGAGGGAGGGGGGGGGATTGATGTGTTAGGGAGCAGGCTTGGGGTGGGGGCGGGGTTTGGTGGTAGCAGGGGTGTATAATGTAGCCCGGAAGAGTCAGGGCTGCATGGGATTCTGGGTGTTTGTTCTGTTGTGTTTATGTTGTGTTAAGGTGCAGATGTTCTCCCGAAATGTGTTTGTCATTCTTGTTTGGTTTTGGTTCAAAGTGTGGCGCATTATTAGTAAGAGTGTTAAAGTTGTTTTATATGGTCACTGTCAGTGTAACCTGTGTGGCTGTTGACCACGTATGCCTTGCTGTCAAGTACGTGTGCATGCAGAAGATGTATAATGTATAACAAGTGTTGGGCTGGCACGTTGTTAATACAGATTGTAGAGGGCGCCAAATGCTGTACCATCATGGCACGCCCTTGTTATAGCTGTAAGGGTGAATATCGGTGAATATTAATCCCGGGAGTTTTCTGCGAGAGGCACTGAAATCCGGAAGTCTCACGGGAAAATTGGGGGGTTCTGCAAGTAAGCTGCTGAGTCGCATCAGAGTGATCAAAGAGCCGCATGCGGCTCCGGAGCCGCGGGTTGCCGACCCCTGGCCTATACAGTGTACTTATCTAATAAAATAATAAACGGGAGACATTAGAGCAGGTTCGGTAGCCACCGCTTCTTTAATGTCAACGTCACACACCTCCGTCCACAACCACACACACCCTACGTCACAGCCCTACGGCAACAACTCTGGAGGGACAAAACTCCTCCTCCTTACCTAACACTCCGGTAACTTGGGACACCCTGAACTGTTTGTTACAGCAGTAATGCTACTTTTTATAGCAATGCTTTTGCCCCACACTTGACAAATTACGGTTGTCTGTTCCACATATTCCCACTTGAAGCCAAACCACCGCCAGACGATGGACCCCCTGCTGTTTTTTGGGGGAATTAATTATTCCTCCATTTGTTACCAGATTCGCACCTTCTTTCTCTTGTATTACCACTCCGCTAGCATCACAGCTAACGTTAGCCATGCTGCTACCTCTCTGCTCGGGGAGGGCATATATGTATGTGACGTATGACGTGACAGTCTGTGACGTGTGTAGGAAGGTGCGCTTGTCTGTCTGTGAGAAGGAGAGACTGGAAAGAGGAGGAGAGCCTATAGTGCAGGGGTCGGCAACCCAAAATGTTGAAAGAGCCTTATTGGACCAAAAATACAAAAACAAATCTGTCTGGAGCCGCAAAAAATTAAAAGCCATATTACATACAGATAGTGTGTCATGAGATATAAATTGAATTAATATGACTTAAAGGAAACTAAATGAGCTCAAATATAGCTACAAATGAGGCATAATGATGCAATATGTACATATAGCTAGCCTAATAGCATGTTAGCATCAATTAGCTCGCAGTCATGCACTGACCAAATATGTCTGATTAGCACTCCACACAAGTCAATAACATCAACAAAACTCACCTTTGTGGATTCATGCACAAAGTTAAAAGTTTGGTGGACAACATGAGACAGAAAAAGAAGTGGCATAAAACACGTCCTAGAAAGTCGCAGAAAGATATACATGTAAACAAACTAAGGTGAGTTCAAGGACTGCCAAAATTAGTAGGACAAAACGGCGCTCGCCAAATACTCGAATCAGTGAAGCATGTTTAATATAAACAGTGTGCAGAGGTGGGTAGTAACGCCCTACATTTACTCCGTTACATCTACTTGAGTAACTTTTGGGATAAATTGTACTTCTAAGAGTAGTTTTAATGCAACATACTTTTACTTTTACTTAAGTATATTTATAGAGAAGGAACGCTACTTTTACTCCGCTACTTTTATCTACATTCAGCTCGCTACTCGCTACTAATTTTTATCGATCTGTTAATGCACGCTTTGTTTGTTTTGGTCTGTCAGACAGACTTTCAAAGTGCCTGCCTTACTGGTGACGTTTCACTTCGTTCCACCAATCAGATGCAGTCACTGGTGACGTTGGACCAATCAAACAAAGCCAGGTGGTCACATGACCTGACTTAAACAGTTGAAAAACTTATTGGGGTGTTACCATTTAGTGGTCAATTGTACGGAATATGTACTGTACTGTGCAATCTACTAATAAAAGTTCCAATCAATCAATCAAAAGTGTGAAGGAAAAAAGATACTTGTTTTATTTCAACCGTACCGTCAAAAGCCTCAAGACTGACCGCACATGAGGACGTTCCTGTCTTCACAATAAAAGTGCCGCGCCATCGCGCCTGCGCTTTCAAAACAAGAGTCTCCGAAAGCCAGCGTAAACAAGCTAGCAAGCTACGGAGTTTGACGCCAATATATTTCTTGTAAAGTGTATAAAAACGAATATGGAAGCTGGACAAATAGGATGCCAAAAACCCACCACTTTCATGTGGTATTAGACAGAAAGGAGGAACTTTTCTTCTCCTCCATTTGAAAAAAGTGGACGTTATCATCACGACTGTCTGATTACAATCAACGCAAGTCATCAGAATCAGGTAATACACCAACTTATATTCTAGTCTTCATTAAAGAAAGGAATCTATATGTTAAACATGCATGTATATTCATTAAAACACCTTTAACATGTAAACAAAAACTACTCCTTACTTTTACTTGAGTAATAAATCTCTAAAGTAACAGTACTCTTACTTGAGTACAATTTCTGGCTACTCTACCCACCTCTGACAGTGTGCTTTATAACAATTAGGGAGGTTTGTGTCATGTTTGTCCTCCTACAGAAACCATATTAAAACAAAAAAAATTTTTTTTTCCCCTCAACTTTTTCCATTTTTCATACATTTTTGAAAAAGCTCCAGAGAGCCACTAGGGCGGCGCTAAAGAGCCGCATGCGGCTCTAGAGCCGCGGGTTGCCGACCCCTGCTATAGTGTAATGCCCGCAGCTAAAAGCAACTACGTGAGAACGTATACTCGATATCATGATATAGTCATTTTCTATATCGCACAGAGACAAACCCGCGATATATCGCCCAGCCCTACTTTGCAGTGGTTTGTTGGGGGATCAGCACCAGCAAAAGGGACTTAAACCGGATTGACAAGCTGATCCGGAAAGCCGGCCAAACTATTGGCATGCAGTTGGAGGCGTTTGTGTCAGTGAGGGACAGGAGGACACTGGACAAACTGCTCGCCATCATGGACAATCCTGCCCACCAACTCCACCAGACAATTGAGGGACAGCGGAGCTCATACTCCAACAGGCTCCTTCAGCTTCGTTCCCACAGTGTTCGTTTCAAGAACTCCTTCATTCAGCTGTATAATCACTCGCCATACAGCAATAGATGATATATGTCTATTACCTGACCTATTCTATGTTAGCTACCTCTCTTTGTTTATAATGTATATTTTATGCTGGATCTACTCTCTATTTTATGCTGCAGCTGTTACATATACAGTAATATTGTACATGGTCATTGGGATTTGTTATATATTGTATATCCAGCCATCCATTTTCTACCGCTTTGTCCCTTTCGGGGTCACAGGGGGTGCTGGAGCCTATCTCAGCTGCATTCGAGCGAAAGGCGGCGTACACCCTGGTCAAGTCGCCACCTCATCGCAGGGCCAACACAGATAGACAGACAACATTCACACACTAGGGCCAATTTAGTGTTGCCAATCAACCTATCCCCAGGTGCATGTCTTTGGAGGTGGGAGGAAGCCGGAGTACCCGGAGGGAACCCAATAAAAATATAATATAATATATCAGTATATATTATATACTGCATATATAATATGTAAATATTACATACCGTATTTTTTGGACTATAAGTCGCAGTTTTTTTCATAGTTTGGCCGGGGGTGCAACTTATACTCAGGAGCGACTTATGTGTGATATTATTAACACATTACCGTAAAATATCAAAAAATATTATTTAGCTCATTCACGTAAGAGACTAGACGTATAAGATTTCATGGGATTTAGCGATTAGGAGTGACAGATTGTTTGGTAAACGTATAGCATGTTCTATATGTTATAATTATTTGAATGACTTTTACCATAATATGTTACGTTAACATACCAGGCACGTTCTCAGTTGGTTATTTATGCCTCATATAACGTTGTTCACTATTCTTTATTTATTTTAAATTGCCTTTCAAATGTCTATTCTTGGTGTTGGGTTTTATCAAATAAATTTCCCCCAAAAATGCGACTTATACTCCAGTGCGACTTATATATGTTTTTTTCCTTCTTTGCTATGCATTTTTGGCCGGTGCGACTTATACTCCGGAGCGACTTATACTCCAAAAAATACGGTATGTTATATTGCTACTATGGTAAATTTTTAGTCTACTTTATACCTTTTGTTTTCGCCCTCTTTTTGTGCCCTTGTGTGCATTGCCCTTTCCATCCTTTGTAACTGAGCTACTGTGTGGAACAATTTCCCTTGTGGATCAATAAAGTTTGTCTAAGTCTAAGTTTAATCAGCATTATGTCTTTAAAAAAAAGTGTTATTCAGAGACTCTTTGACTAGCATTTAACAGCAGTCTTTCGCAGTAATTGTTTGTTTTTTTTCATGTAAAAGCAATGAAGACTTTACAAGTAACGCAGCAGCTAAAGACAATAAAAAGTGCATATTTTAAACATGCTTCAATTATAACAATATTTGAGTGTATGACCAACTGGAATTTTTTTTTGCATGCAATGAGATTTTTTTTAGAAGGACATTTCTCTTTTTTGATAAAATGATAAATAAGGGTATAGGTAGCCTATAATTTATATTTAATGGCCTAACAATATATTTTAAAATCTATGTTTAGGTTTATTTTATTTCTGCACCTTCATGTTATTTATGCCATCATAAATAAGGCGTGTCACATTCAGGGGCTCCCTCTTGCGTGGGTTCTTTTTTGGCAAGGTTGCTATTTTAAGCTTTGAGATGAATGACCAGTGCAACCCTTATTTGGTTCCGCTGCATTTTACTATTGACTAGCGTGTGTGTGCATTCAGTTAGTTTTACTCACAAGGCCTTGTGTTTGTCCTCAGCGAGGATCTGGTCATTGGGCTTCAGGCCGTATCTTTTTAAAAAGGACAATAATTAATCACAGATCATTGATGACATCACAGGAAATAGACAAGTTAGTCACGCTTACTTATCAAGGAAGTCCTTGTCGACCACAGCAGAAATGTCCAGCAGGGGGTTGCCCATCCCGAAGAGTGTGTTTTCACTGAGTGGAAGGAGAAAAAAACTTGACATTGTGTTGTGCAAACTCAGCAGGCACAGGCACACATTCTACGATATGCAGAGTCATCGCTTTTGGATTTATTGACTTGTTTTTTTGTTTTGTTTTTATCATCATGCTTATAATAAAACACTTTTAGATAATAGGATATATATACATATATATATATATATATATATATATATATATATATATATATATATATATATATATATGATATATATAATTTAATAGTGTGTATATGTATATGTATCTATATATATATATATATATATATATATATATATATATATATATATATATAAATAAATAAATAATTGTTTACCGGTATATATATATTTTTTTATATATATATATATATATATATATATACTTATATATAAATATATTAATGTATTTAATATTATGTTGATTTAATATATGTGTGTGTGTGTTTAAATGATGGCATGGTTCCCATTTAGTCTGATATCTTAGTGGTCAAAGTACCCTCCCTTGCATAATTATTTATTACCCAGTTTGCATGATTTAAAAATGCTCTCAAAAGTAAAGTATTTGCATATTATTTCACAGGTAGTAGCAGCAAAAACATTTTAAAAAGTGTTATATTCTACCCCCCCCAAACCACGAAGTATCTCACACATCGACCACCAGACAAGAGCAATAAATGTTTTCTCTTAAATGATAGATCTTACCTTGGAGTTGACATGTTGTCACAAAGCGTTGCAGCCAAGCGTAATAATAAGTATTTGTAAAGTTATTATTATTATTATGCAATGCTCCAACACGCTTTTTCAGGGCGGCCAAAGAAACGTGCTTTTGGGAGTACCGGAAGCGTAAGCACTACGATGGAAAACGCCGATTGGCTGACGGTGAGTAGAAGGCGGACCTTGTGAGTTTTTCTGGTAAATGATTGGCTACGAATCTAAAGAAGGAAGCTTGACATTTGGTGTGTTTGCGGAAAACTGGGACAGACGAAATTTTGGGCAGGCTACTAGTTTGAAGACACAATATCGTGGACTTTTTAATTTGTAACACGACAAAACGTTCTAACTACTAAACATCTACACTTGCGTAGGTGTCAAATTTCAGTGCACAAATGTGACACATTTGGTTTAGACGGCCGCCACGTCTCTTTGTCGCGTAACTTGAACGTCGCATTTTCTGTAACTTTTTTTTATTAGTTTTTTTTTTTTTTTTAACCTTTATTTATAAAATGCAACATTTACATATAATTAAATAAAAATTAATGAACAAAACATGTACAGAAACAGTACAAAACAACGCCAGGGGGTTGTAAACTCAATAAAGCAACTAAAATAGAATGCAAAACATACCTGTACACAGGCCCGGCCCTAACCAATCTGGCGCCCTAGGCAAGATTTTTGGTGTAGAAAACCATATGAGTGAATGCTTTTGAGCATTTGCACAATAATAATACATAGATTTATTTTGGTGTAGAAATCCATATGGATGAATGCTTTGGAGCATTCACACAATAATAATAAATAGAATAATTTTGGTGTAGAAAACCATATGGGTGAATGCTTTGGAGCATTCACACAATAATAATAAATAGAATAATTTTGGTGTAGAAAACCATATGGGTGAATACTTTGGAGCATTCACACAATAATAATAAATAGATTCATTTTGGTGTAGAAAACCATATGAGTGAATGCTTTGGAGCATTCACACAATAATAATAAATAGAATAATTTTGGTGTAGAAAACCATATGGGTTAATACTTTGGAGCATTCACACAATAATAATAAATAGATTAATTTTGGTGTAGAAAACCATATGGGTGAATCCTTTGGAGCATTCACACAATAATAATAAATAGATTTATTTTGGTGTAGAAAACCATATGGGTGAATACTTTGGAGCATTCACACAATAATAATAAATAGATTAATTTTGGTGTAGAAAACCATATGGGTGAATACTTTGGAGCATTCACACAATAATAATAAATAGATTAATTTTGGTGTAGAAAACCATATGGGTGAATGCTTTGGAGCATTTACACAATAATAATAAATAGATTAATTTTGGTGTAGAAAACCATATGGGTGAATACTTTGGAGCATTCACACAATAATAATAAATAGAATAATTTTGGTGTAGAAAACCATATGGGTGAATGCTTTGGAGCATTCACACAATAATAATAAATAGATTAATTTTGGTGTAGAAAACCATATGAGTGAATGCTTTGGAGCATTCACACAATAATAATAAATAGAATAATTTTGGTGTAGAAAACCATATGGGTTAATACTTTGGAGCATTCACACAATAATAATAAATAGATTAATTTTGGTGTAGAAAACCATATGGGTGAATCCTTTGGAGCATTCACACAATAATAATAAATAGATTTATTTTGGTGTAGAAAACCATATGGGTGAATACTTTGGAGCATTCACACAATAATAATAAATAGATTAATTTTGGTGTAGAAAACCATATGGGTGAATACTTTGGAGCATTCACACAATAATAATAAATAGATTAATTTTGGTGTAGAAAACCATATGGGTGAATGCTTTGGAGCATTTACACAATAATAATAAATAGATTAATTTTGGTGTAGAAAACCATATGGGTGAATACTTTGGAGCATTCACACAATAATAATAAATAGATGAATTTTGGTGTAGAAAACCATATGTGTTAATGCTTTGGAGCATTCACACAATAATAATAAATAGATTTATTTTGGTGTAGAAAACCGTATGGGTGAATGCTTAGGAGCATTCACACAATAATAATAAATATAATAATTTTGGTGTAGAAAACCATATGGGTGAATACTTTGGAGCATTCACACAATAATAATAAATAGATTGATTTTGGTGTAGAAAACCATATGGGTGAATGCTTTGGAGCATTCACACAATAATAATAAATAGATTAATTTTGGTGTAGAAAACCATATGGGAGAAGGCTTTGGAGCATTTACACAATAATAATAAATAGATCAATTTTGGTGTAGAAAACCATATGGGTGAATGTTTTGGAGCATTCACACAATAATAATCCATCCATCCATCCATCCATCCATCTTCTTCCGCTTATCCGAGGTCGGGTCGCGGGGGCAGCAGCCTAAGCAGGGAAGCCCAGACTTCCCTCTCCCCAGCCACTTCGTCCAGCTCTTCCCGGGGGATCCCGAGGCGTTCCCAGGCCAGCCGGGAGACATAGTCTTCCCAACGTGTCCTGGGTCTTCCCCGTGGCCTCCTACCGGTTGGACGTGCCCTAAACACCTCCCGAGGGAGGCGATCGGGTGGCATCCTGACCAGATGCCCGAACCACCTCATCTGGCTCCTCTCGATGTGGAGGAGCAGCGGCTTTACTTTGAGCTCCCCGCGGATGACAGAGCTTCTCACCCTATCTCTAAGGGAGAGCCCTGCCACCCGGCGGAGGAAACTCATTTCGACCGCTTGTACCCGTGATCTTGTCCTTTCGGTCATAACCCAAAGCTCATGACCATAGGTGAGGATGGGAACGTAGATCGACCGGTAAATTGAGAGCTTTGCCTTCCGGCTCAGCTCCTTCTTCACCACAACGGATCGATACAGCGTCCGCATTACTGAAGATGCCGCACCGATCCGCCTGTCGATCTCACGATCCACTCTTCCCTCACTCATGAACAAGACTCCGAGGTACTTGAACTCCTCCACTTGGGGCAGGGTCTCCTCCCCAACCCGGAGATGGCACTCCACCCTTTTCCGGGCGAGAACCATGGACTCGGACTTGGAGGTGCTGATTCTCATCCCAGTCGCTTCACACTCGGCTGTGAACCGATCCAGCGAGAGCTGAAGATCCTGGCCAGATGAAGCCATCAGGACCACATCATCTGCAAAAAGCAGAGACCTAATCCTGCAGCCACCAAACCAGATCCCCTCAACGTCTTGACTGCGCCTAGAAATTCTGTCCATAAAAGTTATGAACAGAATCGGTGACAAAGGGCAGCCTTGGCGGAGTCCAACCCTCACTGGAAACGTGTCCGACTTACTGCCGGCAATGCGGACCAAGCTCTGACACTGATTATAGAGGGAGCGGACCGCCAAAATCAGACAGTCCGATACCCCATACTCTCTGAGCACTCCCCACAGGACTTCCCGAGGGACACGGTCGAATGCCTTCTCCAAGTCCACAAAGCACATGTAGACTGGTTGGGCAAACTCCCATGCACCCTCAAGGACCCTGCCGAGAGTATAGAGCTGGTCCACAGTTCCACGACCAGGACAAAAACCACACTGTTCCTCCTGAATCCGAGGTTCGACTATCCGGCGTAGCCTCCTCTCCAGTACACCTGAATAGACCTTACCGGGAAGGCTGAGGAGTGTGATCCCACGATAGTTAGAACACACCCTCCGGTTCCCCTTCTTAAAGAGAGGAACCACCACCCCGGTCTGCCAATCCAGAGGTACCGCCCCCGATGTCCACGCGATGCTGCAGAGTCTTGTCAACCAAGACAGCCCCACAGCATCCAGAGCCTTAAGGAACTCCGGGCGGGTCTCATCCACCCCCGGGGCCTTGCCACCGAGGAGCTTTTTAACTACCTCAGCAACCTCAGCCCCAGAAATAGAAGAGCCCACCACAGATTCCCCAGGCACTGCTTCCTCATAGGAAGACGTGTTGGTGGGATTGAGGAGGTCTTCGAAGTATTCTCTCCACCGATCCACAACATCCGCAGTCGAGGTCAGCAGAACACTATCCTCACCATACACGGTGTTGATAGTGCACTGCTTCCCCTTCCTGAGGCGGCGGATGGTGGTCCAGAATCGCTTCGAAGCCGTCCGGAAGTCGTTTTCCATGGCTTCCCCGAACTCCTCCCATGTCCGAGTTTTTGCCTCCGCAACCGCTGAAGCCGCACACCGCTTGGCCTGTCGGTACCTGTCCGCTGCCTCAGGAGTCCTATGAGCCAAAAGAACCCGATAGGACTCCTTCTTCAGCTTGATGGCATCCCTCACCTCCGGTGTCCACCAACGGGTTCTAGGATTACCGCCACGACAGGCACCAACTACCTTGCGGCCACAGCTCCAATCAGCTTCCTCGACAATAGAGGCGCGGAACATGGTCCACTCGGACTCAATGTCCAGCACCTCCCTCGTGACATGTTCAAAGTTCTTCCGGAGGTGGGAATTGAAACTCTCTCTGACAGGAGACTCTGCCAGACGTTCCCAGCAAACCCTCACAATGCGTTTGGGCCTGCCAGGTCTGTCCGGCATCCTCCCCCACCATCGCAGCCAACTCACCACCAGGTGGTGATCGGTTGAAAGCTCCGCCCCTCTCTTCACCCGAGTGTCCAAAACATGAGGCCGCAAATCCGATGACACAACTACAAAGTCGATCATGGAACTGCGGCCTAGGGTGTCCTGGTGCCAAGTGCACATATGGACACCCTTATGTTTGAACATGGTGTTCATTATGGACAATCTGTGACGGGCACAAAAGTCCAATAACAAAACACCACTCGGGTTCAGATCCGGGCGGCCATTCTTCCCAATCACGCCTCTCCAGGTTTCACTGTCGCTGCCAACATGAGCATTGAAGGCCCCCAGTAGAACGAGGGAATCACCCGGGGGAGCACTCTCAAGTACTCCCTCGAGCGAATCCAAAAAGGGTGGGTACTCTGAGCTGCCGTTTGGCGCGTAAGCGCAAACCACAGTCAGGACCCGTCACCCCACCCGAAGGCGGAGGGAAGATACCCTCTCGTCCACCGGGTTGAACTCCAACGTGCAGGCTCTGAGCCGGGGGGCAACAAGAATTGCCACCCCAGCCCGTCGCCTCTCATTGCCGGCAACGCCAGAGTGGAAGAGAGTCCAGCCCCTCTCGAGAGAACTGGTTCCAGAGCCCTTGCTGTGCGTCGAAGTGAGTCCGACTATATCTAGCCGGAACTTCTCGACCTCGCGCACTAGCTCAGGCTCCTTTCCCCCCAGCGAGGTGACGTTCCACGTCCCAAGAGCTAGCTTCTGTAGCCGAGGATCGGACCGCCAAGTGCCCTGCCTTCAGCTTCCACCCAGCTCACACTGCACCCGACCTCCATGGCCCCTGCTATGGGTGGTGAGCCCATTGGAGGGGGGACCCACGTTGCCTCTTGGGGCTGTGCCCGGCCGGGCCCCATGGGGACAGGCCCGGCCACCAGGCGCTCGCCATCGTGCCCCGCCTCCGGGCCTGGCTCCGGAGGGGGGCCCCGGTGACCCGCGTCCGGGCGAGGGAAATCTGGGTCCTTTATTTTTATTCTTCATGGAGGTCAATAATAATAAATAGATCAATTTTGGTGTATACAACCATATGGGTGAATGCTTTGGAGCATTTACACAATAATAATAAATAGATTAATTTTGGTGTAGAAAACCATATGGGTGAATACTTTGGAGCATTCACACAATAATAATAAATAGATGAATTTTGGTGTAGAAAACCATATGTGTTAATGCTTTGGAGCATTCACACAATATTAATAATAAATAGATACATTTTGGTGTAGAAAACCATATGGGTGAATGCTTAGGAGCATTCACACAATATTAATAATAAATAGATTCATTTTGGTGTAGAAAACCATATTGGTGAATGCTTTGGAGCATTCACACAATAATAATAAATAGATTAATTTTGGTGTAGAAAACCATATGGGAGAAGGCTTTGGAGCATTTACACAATAATAATAAATAGATCAATTTTGGTGTAGAAAACCATATGGGTGAATGCTTTGGAGCATTCACACAGTAATAATAAATAGATACATTTTGGTGTAGAAAACCATATGTGTTAATGCTTTGGAGCATTCACACAATAATAATAATAAATAGATACATTTTGGTGTAGAAACCCATATGGGTGAATGCTTAGGAGCATTCACACAATATTAATAATAAATAGATTAATTTTGGTGTAGAAAACCATATTGGTGAATGCTTTGGAGCATTCACACAATAATAATAAATAGATTAATTTTGGTGTAGAAAACCATATGGGAGAAGGCTTTGGAGCATTTACACAATAATAATAAATAGATCAATTTTGGTGTAGAAAACCATATGGGTGAATGCTTTGGAGCATTCACACAGTAATAATAAATAGATACATTTTGGTGTAGAAAACCATATGTGTTAATGCTTTGGAGCATTCACACGATAATAATAATAAATACATACATTTTGGTGTAGAAAACCATATGGGTGAATGCTTTGGAGCATTCACACAATAATAATAAATAAATGATAAATGGGTTGTACTTGTATAGCGCTTTTCTACCTTCAAGGTACTCAAAGCGCTTTGACACTACTTCCACATTTACCCATTCACACACACATTCACACACTGATGGAGGGAGCTGCCATGCAAGGCGCTAACCAGCACCCATCAGGAGCAAGGGTGAAGTGTCTTGCTCAGGACACAACGGACATGACGAGGTTGGTACTAGGTGGGGATTGAACCAGGGACCCTCGGGTCGCGCACGGCCATTCTTCCACTGCGCCACGTCGTCCCAAATAGATTAGTTTTGGTGTAGAAAACCATATGGGTGAACGCTTAGGAGCATTCACACAATATTAATAATAAATAGATTAATTTTGGTGTAGAAAACCATATGGGTGAATGCTTTGGAGCATTCACACAATAATAATAAATCGATTAATTTTGGTGTAGAAAACCATATGGGTGAATGCTTTGGAGCATTTACACAATAATAATAAATAGATCAATTTTGGTGTAGAAAACCATATGGGTAAATGCTTTGGAGCATTCACACAGTAATAATAAATAGATGAATTTTGGTGTAGAAAACCATATGTGTTAATACTTTGGAGCATTCACACGATAATAATAATAAATAGATACATTTTGGTGTAGAAAACCATATGTGTTAATACTTTGGAGCATTCACACGATAATAATAATAAATAGATACATTTTGGTGTAGAAAACCATATGGGTGAATGCTTTGGAGCATTCACACAATAATAATAAATAGATTAATTTTGGTGTAGAAAACCATATGGGTGAATACTTTGGAGCATTCACACAATAATAATAAATAGATTCATTTTGATGTAGAAAACCATATGGGTGAATGCTTTGGAGCATTCACACAATAATAATAAATAGATTAATTTTGGTGTAGAAAACCATATGAGTGAATGCTTTGGAGCATTTACACAATAATAATAAATAGATTAATTTTGGTGTAGAAAACCATATGGGTGAATACTTTGGAGCATTCACACAATAATAATAAATAGATGAATTTTGGTGTAGAAAACCATATGTGTTAATGCTTTGGAGCATTCACACAATAATAATAATAAATAGATACATTTTGTTGTAGAAAACCGTATGTGTGAATGCTTTGGAGCATTCACACAATAATAATAAATAGATACATTTTAGTGTAGAAAACCATATGGGTGAATGCTTTGAAGCATTCACACAATAAAAATAAATAGATTCATTTTGGTGTAGAAAACCATATGGGAGAATGCTTTGGAGCATTCACACAATAAGCATGCCGGGTGACGAAAAGTGTTAAAAGTTTGCTAAACATTCAACCACCTAAGCTTGAATTTAAATATTCGCTTTAAATGTACACACATTACAGACCATTATTGCCACTGTATGACACGAGTGTTTACATTTGTATTAGCACTAGTATGCATGCAATGTACGCAGGCGCGCCAAGGTCACGTGACCCACCTCCACCCTTCAAGAGGAGCTAGCGGTAATTAGCATACTTCTTCAATGGATGCTAATAAAACAGGTTGGTCAAGAAAATGGTTCCGAAGTCCGAACATTCCAGAACCACAATTATTCAACGGCAACAACGCCGACTGGTGGTAGCAGCTAGCTGCCGCGGTTAACGGCAACACGGCTTGAACACAACATCATTAGCTTAGCATGCTCACCCTAATGTTAGTGTCCTCCATGTTGACGTCTTCTGGTCTCCGTAAGACATGTTCTTTGTTTGAGGGGGGACTTCTTTAAATGGCGCCCTGAAGGTGAACA
This sequence comes from Nerophis lumbriciformis, assembly GCF_033978685.3. Lineage (NCBI taxonomy): Eukaryota > Metazoa > Chordata > Actinopteri > Syngnathiformes > Syngnathidae > Nerophis > Nerophis lumbriciformis. Next base: position 39,383,850 of record NC_084558.2, on the reverse strand, counting down.
TGCACGGAATGAAAGCACAAAAACCGCAGCTTCCTCTCTTATAGCAGATGATGCTGATGGTGGAGCCCACAGAGGAACACACCTTGTAGGGCAGGGCTACACAACTATGTAAGTCCTGCTCAAAAGTTGACATACACTTGTAAAGAACATAATGTCATGGCTGGCTTGAGTTTCCAATCATTTCTACAACTCTTATTTTTTTGTGATTGGAGCACATACTTGTTGGTCACAAAAAAACATTCATGAAGTTTGGTTCTTTTATGAATTTATTATGGGTCTACTGAAAATGTGACCAATGGGTCAAAAGTATACATACAGCAATGTTAATATTTGCTTACGTTTCACTGCAATAAGGTGCTTTTGGTAGCCATCCACAAGCTTCTGGTTGAATTCTTGACCACTCCTCTTGACCAAATTGGTGCAGTTCAGCTAAATGTCTTGGTTTTCTGACATGGACTTGTTTCTTCAGCATTGTCCACATGTTTAAGTCAGGACTTTGGGAAGGCCATTCTAAAAACTTTAATTCTAGCCTGATTTAGCAATTCCTTTACCACTTTTGACATGTGTTTGGGGGGGTCATTGTCTTGTTTTGATTGATTGATTGAGACTTTTATTAGTAGATTGCACAGTGAAGTACATATTCCGTACAATTGACCACTAAATGGTAACACCCGAATACGTTTTTCAACTTGTTTAAGTCGGGGGGCCACTTAAATTGATTCATGATACAGATATATACTATAAGATATATACTATCATCATAATACAGTCATCACACAGGTTAATCATCAGGGTATATACATTGAATTATTTACATTATTTACAATCCGAGGTGTGTGTGTGTGTGGTGGGGGGGGGTTAGGTTTGGTTGTTATCAACACTTCAGTCATCATTAATTGAGAACAGAGAAATGGACATTGAAACAGTGTAGGTCTGACTTGGTGAGAGAGAGAGAGAGAGAGAGAGAGAGAGAGAGAGGAAGGCATAAGAAAGAGTATCTACATTTGATTATTTCTACATTTGTTTAGATCAGCAAGTAAGAGAGAGATCAGAAGGCATAAGAAAGAGTATCTACATTTGATTATTTCTACATTTGTTTAGGACAGCAAGTAAGAGAGAGAGAGAGAGAGAGAGAGAGAGGCATAAGAAAGAGTATCTACATTTGATTATTTCTACATTTGTTTAGGACAGCAAGAGAGAGAGAGAGAGAGATCAGAAGGCATAAGAAAGAGTATCTACATTTGATTATTTCTACATTTGTTTAGGACAGCAAGTAAGAGAGAGAGAGAGAGAGATCAGAAGGCATAAGAAAGAGTATCTACCTTTGATTATTTCTACATTTGTTTAGGGTTGAAGTTGCCTAGAGGTGTACTTTTATTGCGGTTTTGGAGGATAGAGATGCCCTTTCTTTTACACCTGTTGGGAGCGCATTCCACATTGATGTGGCATAGAAGGAGAATGAGTTAAGACCTTTGTTAGATTGGAATCTGGGTTTAACGTGGTTTGTGGAGCTCCCCCTGGTGTTGCGGTTATGGCGGTCATTTACGTTATGGAAGTAGTTTGACATGTACTTCGGTATCAGGGAGGTGTAGCGGATTTTATAGACGAGGCTCAGTGCAAGTGGTTTTACTCTGTCCTCCACCCTGAGCCAGCCCACTTTGAAAAAGTGGGTAGGAGTGAGGTGGGATCTGGGGTGGAGGTCTAGAAGTAATCTGACTAGCTTGTTCTGGGATGTTTGAAGTTTAGATTTGAGGGTTTTGGAGGTGCTAGGGTACCAGGAGGTGCAAGCGTAATCGAAAAAGGGTTGAACGAGAGTTCCCGCTAGAATCCTCATGGTGCTTTTGTTGACCAGAGAGGAGATTCTATAGAGAAATCTCGTTCGTTGGTTGACCTTTTTGATTACCTTGGTTTGCCATTTTATCACAGGAACACCCAACTGCGCCCAAGACCCAACCTCCGGGCTGATGATTTTAGTTTGTCCTGAAGAATTTGGAGGTAATCCTCCTTTTTTCATTGTCCCATGTACTCTCTGTAAAGCACCAGTTCCATTGGCAGCAAAACAGGCCCAGAGTCCTCCTTCAAAACCGCACTAAAAGAGCACCTCCAGGCAACTACAACCCTAGACTAACACCCTCCCCCCACCACATCCCACCTCCCCGGATTGTAAATAATCAAATGTATATACTTGTTCTTATGCTTTCTGAGCTCACTATGTTCTCTGCTCGCTGTACATATCCTACCAAGTCAGACCCACACTGTTTCAATGTCCATTTCTCAGATGATATAATTGTTGACTGAAGTGCTGATATCAACCAAACCTAACCCCCCTGCCCCAACCCCCTCCACATCCCACCCCCAAATTGTAAATAATGCAAATAATTCAATGTATATACTCTGATGATTAACTTGTGTGATGACTGTATTATGCTGCTAATAAGACCCAACCTCCAGGCTGATGATTTTAGGTTGTCCCGAAAAATTTGGAGGTAATCCTCCTGTTTCATTGTCCCATTTACTCTCTGTAAGGCACCAGTTCCATTGGCAGCAAAACAGGCCCCGAGCATAATACTACCACCACTATGCTTGACGGTAGGAATGGTGTTCCTGGGCATAACGTTCAAGTGCATCCGGCAGTGGAGGCTCCTCTATGGGGTCTTGGGGCACTAGGAGGTTAACCCCTTTACTACTGGTGGCCCTTGGCAAAGGTCTAGTACCTGACTGCCCCCTAGCCAGGGATACGGTGAAGACCTCAACGGTGGAGCAGGAGGAAGACGGTAGATGTAACAACTACCACAACGGCTGCGATGGCGAAAGAAGGCTGCAGCAGAAAAGGGTCCCCTGTTGTCTTGGACCTGACCCGATTCTGTCAAGGATCGTGTGGTGACTGTCTGTGCACCAGTCTCCCCACGTTAAACAAAGTCACGCACAGGCTTCCTCCATAAAGGGATACACCCCTACCAGGAGGATCGTCATACTCGTTCGAATGACCGCCGATGATTATGATGGTGTTCCTGGGATTAAAGGCCTCACCTTTTCTCCTCCAAACATATTGCTGGGTATTGTGGCCAAACAGCTCAATTTTTGTTTCATCTGACATCACACGGACAAAGATAAGACCTTCTGGAGGAACGTTCTGTGGTCAGATGAAACAAAAATTGAGCTGTTTGGCCACAATACCCAGCAATATGTTAGGAGGAGAAAAGGTCCCAGGAACACCATACCTACCGTCAAGCAGGGTGGTGGTAGTATTATGCTTGGGGCCTCTTTTGCTGCCAATGGAACTGGTGCTTTACAGAGAGTAAATTGGACTACCTCCAAATTCTTTGGGACCACTTGGGCGCAGTTGGGTGTTCCAACAGGACAACGACCCCAAACACACGTCAAAAATGGTAAAGGAATGGCTAAATCAGGCTAGAATTAAGGTTTTAGAATGGCCTTCCCAAAGTCCGGACTTAAACGTGTGGACAATGCTGAAGAAACAAGTCCATGTCAGAAAACCAACACATTTAGCTGAACTGCACCAATTTTGTCAAGAGGAGTGCTCAAAAATTCAACCAGAAGCTTGTGGATGGCTACCAAAAGCGCCTTATTGCAGAGAAACTTGCCAAGGGACATGTAAGCAAATATTAACATTGCTGTATGTATACTTTTGACCCAGCAGATTTGCTCACATTTTCAGTAGACCCATAATAAATTCATAAAAGAACCAAACGTCATGAATGTTTTTTGTGACCAACCAGTATGTGCTCCAATCACAAAAAAATAAGAGTTATAGAACATTATTGGAAACTCAAGACAGCCATGACATTATGTACTTTACAAGTGTATGTCAACTTTTGACCAGGACTGTACATTGTTATTTTGTATACAATGTCCATGCAACACAAGTCACAGACCAATCCGCTCCCAAGTGCTAAAAAATGCTTTATTACAAAATAGTGATCATGGAGGCACATCTCAACTTCAGTATGATTCTGACTGACTCTCACAGTGTTTGCATAGCGAGGCAGGTGGAAGTTTTGCCTGTGCAAAAGTATCTTCAAATGACCAAAAAAAAAAAAGAAGAAAAAAAAGAGTCAATTTCAAAGGCACGCTGGTTGTGCTAGTTTGCTTCCGAGTCTCGTTTTCTTAACGTGATTTTAAATCATAACTGTGCTTTTTCCAATTTTAATCTCAATGCAACATGGACACGGTCTACTGTTGTTATCCGTATAGCATCACAGCAAAAAAAAAAGGCTTCGGCAGAGAAAATGTGCTACAAATATGTCACTATGTAACAATCTGAGCAGTGTTTATTTTTAATACAGAGTAGTGTAACCATACGTGTGTAAGTGTAGGTCTATAATAGTCTTGTGTAGGTCTATAAAAGGTCTTGTGTTGGTGTGGAATAGACTTGCGAGGATCTGCCACTGTCTTGTGTGGGCTTATAAGTGTAATGCAGGTCTGCGATAGTCTTGTGTATGTTTATTGTGTGGGCTTATAAGTGTAATGCAGGTCTGCGATAGTCTTATGTATGTTTATGAGTCTTGTGTAGGTCTATAAAAGGTCTTGTGTTGGTGTGGAATAGACTTGCGAGGATCTGCCACTGTCTTGTGTGGGCTTATAAGTGTAATGCAGGTCTGCGATAGTCTTGTGTATGTTTATTGTGTGGGCTTATAAGTGTAATGCAGGTCTGCGATAGTCTTATGTATGTTTATGAGTCTTGTGTAGGTCTATAAAAGGTCTTGTGTTGGTGTGGAATAGACTTGCGTGGATCTGCCACTGTCTTGTGTGGGCTTATAAGTGTAATGCAGGTCTGCGATAGTCTTGTGTATGTTTATTGTGTGGGCTTATAAGTGTAATGCAGGTCTGCGATAGTCTTATGTATGTTTATGAGTCTTGTGTAGGTCTATAAAAGGTCTTGTGTTGGTGTGGAATAGACTTGCGAGGATCTGCCACTGTCTTGTGTGGGCTTATAAGTGTAATGCAGGTCTGCGATAGTCTTGTGTATGTTTATTGTGTGGGCTTATAAGTGTAATGCAGGTCTGCGATAGTCTTATGTATGTTTATGAGTCTTGTGTAGGTCTATAAAAGGTCTTGTGTTGGTGTGGAATAGACTTGCGAGGATCTGCCACTGTCTTGTGTGGGCTTATAAGTGTAATGCAGGTCTGCGATAGTCTTGTGTATGTTTATTGTGTGGGCTTATAAGTGTAATGCAGGTCTGCGATAGTCTTATGTATGTTTATGAGTCTTGTGTAGGTCTATAAAAGGTCTTGTGTTGGTGTGGAATAGACTTGCGTGGATCTGCCATTGTCTTGTGCGGGCTTATAAGTGTAATGCAGGTCTGCGATAGTCTTGTGTATGTTTATGAGTCTTGTGTAGGTCTATAAAAGGTCTTGTGTTGGTGTGGAATAGACTTGCGTGGATCTGCCATTGTCTTGTGCGGGCTTATAAGTGTAATGCAGGTCTGCGATAGTCTTGTGTATGTTTATTGTGCGGGCTTATAAGTGTAATGCAGGTCTGCGATAGTCTTGTGTATGTTTATGAGTCTTGTGTAGGTCTATAAAAGGTCTTGTGTTGGTGTGGAATAGACTTGCCAGGATCTGCCACTGTCTTGTGTGGGCTTATAAGTGTAATGCAGGTCTGCGATAGTCTTGTGTATGTTTATTGTGTGGGCTTATAAGTGTAATGCAGGTCTGCGATAGTCTTGTGTATGTTCATGAGTCTTGTGTAAGTCTAAAAAGGTAGAATAGACTTGTGTAGGTCTGTCATTGTCTTGTGCGGGTTTATAAGAGCAATGCAGGTCTGCGATAGTCTTGTGTATGTTCATGAGTCTTGTGCTGGTCTATAATAGACTTGTGTAATTGTGTCTTGTGTGTTTCTAAATGCATTGTATATTTACTACAGCTGTATGTATGTCTAAAATAGTCTTATGTTGGACTAAAATAGACTTGTGTACGTCTTCTAAAGTATTTGAAAGCTTATACATGTAGGTTTACAATAGTCTTGTGTATGTTTATGAGTCTTGTGTTGGTCTAAAATAAGACTTGTGACTTCTGTATTAGACTTGTGTAGGTCTATATACTTTGTATTTTTACTATAGTTGTATGTAAGTCTAAAATAGACTTGTGTAGGTCTTCCAAAGTCTTTGAAAGCTTATACATGTAGGTTTACAATAGTCTTGTGTATGATTATGAGTCTTGTGTTGGTCTAGAATAGACTTGTGACTTCTGTATTAGACGTGTGTAGGTCTAAATGCATTGCATTTTTACTATAGTTGTATGTAAGTCTAAAATAGTCTTATGTTGGTCTTAAATAGACTTGTGTAGGTCTTCCAAAGTCTCAAAGCTTAAACATGTAGGTTTACAATAGTCTTGTGTAGGTCTAGAACAGACTTGTGACTTCTGTATTAGTCTTGTGTCGGTCTATCTGCCTTGTGTTTTCTACTATAGTTGTGTGTAGGTCTAAAATGGTCTTATGTTGGTCTTGAATAGACTTGTGTAGGTCCTCCAAAGTCTTTCAAGGCTTATACGTCTATAATATTCTTGTGTTGGTTTATACGTTTTGTGTCAGTTGATGATATATTTGTAATATTTGTATTTGTAATAGTCTTGTGTAGGTTTCTAAATATTGTGTTGTCTAAAAGGGCCTTGTTTAGGCCTAGAATACTTGTGTTGGTCTAAAACAGACTTGTGTAGGTCTTATAAGACCTAAGTCCTGAGTAGGTTTAAAAGTTGTGTGTTGGTCTTTCATAGTCTTGTGTAGGTAAATAGGTTTTGTGTTGGTTGAGAATATACTTGTGATGTCTGTAATATTCTTGTGTAGGTTCATATGTCCTCCATTGGTTTCCAAGTCCATTGTTTAGGTCTCTGTAAGTCTTGTGTCTTGATGTCTATAATAGTCTTTTGTTGGTCTAGAATAGACTTGTGATGTCTGTAATAGTCTTGCGTAGGCTTATAAGTCTTGTGTTGGTCTAGAAAAGACCTGTGAATGTCTGTCGTATTCTTCTGCAGGTCTATACATCTTGCGTTGGTCTACAATAGTCTTTGTTCAGGTCTATATAAGCCTTGTGTAAGTTTATATGTCCTGTGTTGGTTTTTAAGTCCCTTGCTTACGTCTCAGTAGGTCTTGTGTTGTCAACAAGTCTTTGTGTAGGTTTACAATAATCTTGCGTAGGTCTAAGTCTTGTGTTGCCTACAAGTCTTGTAAATCGATAATAGTCTTTTGTAGCTTTACACTCGTCTTGTGTTTGTCTAGAAAAGACCTGTGAATGTCTGTAATGGTCTATAGATCTTGTGTTGGTCTACAATAGTCTTTGTGCAGGTCTATAATATTTGTGTGTAGGTCTGTAAGTTCTGTGTTATCTACAATGGTCTTTGTGTAGGTCTATAATAGTCTTGCGCAGGTCTATAAGTCTTGCGCTGTGAGCTACAGTTATCAGTACAAAGATCTGAAACCTAAAAGAAATCCAAGCTTTCATCAAAATATATATATTCCCGGGATTTGTCCAAATAAGCACATTTTTACACACACTCCCAGTAAGGATCCAAGGCAAAAACCTGCTTCGTTTTCAGGACAGCAACTCTTACAGACGTGAGACTTAACAGCTGTCCATTCAGCATGTGGACAGCACCAGCGTGGCGCAGAGCAAGCCGTCCGGTCCTGGTCTTTACTGGTACCAGGGCGTTTTCCTGATCCAGTGGAGGGTAAAACCAGCGTCCGTCCGGATCTTGATGGACGCCGCCTCGGCCTCCCTGACCGTCTCCTTCACGGACTGCATCAGGTTCTGGGCGTTGTGGACCAGCATCTCGGTAGCCTGGGACCGGGGTCACGTTAGTAAACTGCAGGCTCGGCGGTTCCAGAGAGCGAGAAAATATGAACTCACCTGTTCGGACTCTTCTTCGCTGATGTTGGTGCGACCCAACATGGTGGCCTTGACCGTGGACAGGATCTTGAGCTGGGTGCTGATGGTGGGAATGCGCTCGCACACCTGTGGTCAGGTGAGAAAGTGGAGTTATGTCACAGTGAAAAATCCTTACATTGTCCCAATAAATCATCGAATGACGACCTCCAAAACACTAGTCAAAGATCCTCTATATGTCAGGAGTGCTCTGCTGATTTCAAGGACCTATAGCAAAGCTGCAAAAATCCTCTTTTTGACAAGAGTGCTGTGCTGTTTTGAAATATCACATTTAAAAATGCAAAGATCCTCAAAAGGCAAAGCGCGTTTTGCTGTTTTCAGGATCTACTACAATAACAGAAAGGTCATCTATATATTTGAGTGCTCTGCTGTTTTTTATGGACCTACAGCGAAACCACAAAGATCCTCTTTTTAACAGGAGCAATCTGATCTTTTTAGGGACCTTCTGCAAAAACGCAAAGATCCTCTATATAACAAAAGTGCTCTGCTGTTTTAAGAACCTACTGCAAAAACACAAAGATCATCCATATGAAAAGAGTGATCTGCTGTTTTTAAGGACCTACTGCAAAAATACAAAGATCCTTTTTTAACAGCAGCATTTTGATGTTTTTAAGGACCTAGTGCAAAAACGCAAAGATGTGACAAGAGTGTTCTGCTGTTTTTAAGGACCACCTGCAAAAATACAAAGATTCTCTATATCAGTGGTCCCCAACCACCGGGCCATGGCCCGGTACCGGTCCGTGGATCGATTGGTACCAGAAATAAAAAAAATAAAATATATATATATATATATATATATATATATATATATATATATATTATTTTATTTTTATTAAATCAACATAAAAAACACAAGATACACTTACAATTAGTGCACCAACCCAAAAAACCTCCCTCCCCATTTACACTCATTCACACAAAAGGGTTGTTTGTTTCTGTTATTAATATTTCTGGTTCCTACATTATATATCAATATAGATCAATACAGTCTGCAGGGATACAGTCCGTAAGCACACATAATTGTATTTTTTTATGACAAAAAAAAAAAAATACCATCGCACTCTGCTGTTTTAGGGACATACTGCAAAAACGCAAAGATAATCTATAATGATAGGAGAACTCCACTGTTTTAAGGAGCCACTGCAAAAACGCAAAGATCGTCTATTAACAGGAGCAATCTGATGTTTTAGGGACCTACAGCAAAAACGCAAAGATCCTCTATATAACGAGTGATCTGTTGTTTTAAGAACCTACCGATACTGCAAAAACGCAAAGATCATCCATATAAAGAGTGTCCTGCTGTTTTTAAGGACCTACAGCAAAACTGCAAAGATCCTCTACAGTAATATGAAAGCAGCGCTCTGAAAAAAACGCAAAGATCATCTATAATGATTGGAGCACTCTGCTGTTTCAAAAGACCCACTGCCAAAATACAAAGATCCTTTATATAACAGCAGCATTTTTTATGTTTTTAAGAACCCACTGCAAAAACGCAAAAGATCATCTATTAACAGGAGCGATCTGATGTTTTAAGGACCTACTGCAAAAACGCTAAGATCCTCTATATGACAAGAGTGTTCTGCAGTTTTTAAGGACCTACTGCAAAAATACAAAGATCCTTTATATAAGAGGATCACTATACTGTTTATAAGGACCTACAGCAAAAACGCAGAGATCCTCTATATGACCGGAGTACTCTACTGGTTTAAGGACCTAATGCAAAAACACGAAGATCCTTTATAAAACAGGAGCATTCTGCCGTTTTTAAAGACCTACAGCAAAATTGCAAAGATTGTCTATATGACAAGAACACTTTTTAAAGGGCTACTGCAAAGTCAAATATCTTTTACGTGACAGGAACAAACTTTGTATTCAAGCAGCTTGTTTTTGTTTGCCAAACCTGCTCAGACAAAAAGTGTGTTTTACTTTGGAGACAAACTTTGTGAGGACAAAACATGGCGAGATGTCGGCCATGTTAGGAAGGTCCAGAGTGTTATGTGGCCAGACGTCGGCCATGTTAGGAAGGTCCAGAGTGTTATGTGGCCAAACGTCGGCCATGTTAGGAAGGTACAGAGTGTTATGTGGCCAGACGTCGGCCATGTTAGGAAGGTACAGAGTGTTATGTGGACTACAGTGGTGTGAAACAGTCAGTCCTGCCTGACCTGGAGGAGGTTGGTCCTGATGCGTTTGTCCGTGCACTGCTTGGCCACCTCCTTGGCGAGTCGCGTGACTTCGTCGGAAGCCTTGGCGATGTCCTTGGCGCACTGGATGAGGGCGCGCTTGGTCCCGCTGCTGCCGCGCACCAGCCGTGACATCTCGGCCATCAGCAGGGCCATGCGCTTGGCCGCCCCGATGATGTCGTTACCCTGCGGAAAAAGCGGCGGCGGTCAGTCCTCCGCCATGAAGTGGGCGGATCAAGGCGGTGGACGTACCTTACTGGACCACTTGCGAGCCTCGTCGTGCAGCTGCCTGGCCGCCACCATCATGGGCTCGTTGACCATGTCGCCGGCCTTCTGCTCGGGGAACTCCTCGTCTTTCTCGTCGGGGGGCGGGGGCCTGGGAGGAGGAACCTCGCCTTCGGGGAGAGGGGGTTTGGGTGGAGCTGGCTCGTCGTTAAGCTAGCAGGGGGGAGAGATATTAAGTCAGCTGTCTGGTTAGCTGAAAGAAGGTCACATGACTTACGTTTAGTTGCTCTAGATCAGGGGGAGGTGGTGGGAAGTCTGGCTCCTGAGGCTGGAACGCCTCCCTCACTTTAGCGACAGCTCCAAGTATCTTATAACCAGAGTCCAGAAAGCCCTTCTGAAGATCTGGAGATCAAAAACCGATTAAGATGGACGCCACATTTAAAAGTTCCCTTAAAAACCTCTAAAGGCTTAGTGGCCACATGCGTGGACAGCACCTTTTAGCTCTTATTTCCAAAATTGTGTACACTACTGAATTGGGGTCTTATGGCCGCTTATATGGACACTTATACTGCCATCTGGTGGTGTCAGAAGAGTATAACATACAATGGAATTTGGGGGGGGAAAAAGTGTAAAAATAAAAATTTGCATGAAGTACACATTTGTGCACTTATGGACTAAGTACATCACATCAAAAGATGATTTTTAGTTTTTATTCTAATTAGGGACCAATAAGCCCAAATAGCAAAGAGAAATTAAAAAAAGCATGTAAACAAACAGCTTGGGCCTTAAGAGGTGAAAGAAACCTGCACACACTTGGATCCTGGATGTTCCCGGCCACCGCTTTGGCGTCCATCACCATCGGCGAGATTGTCTGGCTCAACTCGTCCGACGCGGCCTTCACCACCTCCCGGAATTTGGGATCCTCCGAGTTCTCCACCTCCCGCTTGGCTACCAGGAGGATGCGGTTGGCCCGGCGGGCGATGCTGGTGGCGCCGGCGACCAGCATCTGAGGCTGGTGGTTGGCCATGGCCACGCGGCATTTGTCCAGGTCCTTCTTGATGGCTTCCTCGGAGGCGTCCAGGAGAGACTTGGTGTCGATGGCTTCGTCCACCAGACCTAAACATGCCATGAATTGATTAACGTGGACCCAGACTGAAACAAGTTGAAAAACTTATTCGGGTGTTACCATTTAGTGGTCAATTGTACGGAATATGTACTTCACTGTGCAATCTACTAATAAAAGTCTCAATCAATCAATCAAATCGGAGTTAGGGAGCTTTAACACATGCTCTGGTCTGATTGGATTGTTAAGTCCGGACTTTTTGCGCCTCGGTTTGGTTTCCTTGAGTCGCGTTGTAAACACAACTGAACTTGAGGGCCGCATAATATATATATATATATATATATTTATGACATACCTTTTAAAAAGAAAAAGTAATTTTTAGATGATAAATATTGCATAAATACAATATAATATAATGTACTACTAAGAACTACAGTATTTTTATAAAGTAATGCCATAATAATACACAGCATAAATTAGAGATGTCCGATAATGGCTTTTTTGCCGATATTCGATATTGTCCAACTCTTAATTACCGATTCCGATATCAACCGATACCGATATATACAGTCGTGGAATTAACACATTATTATGCCTAATTTTGTTGTGATGCCCCGCTGGATGCATTAAACAATGTAACAAGGTTTTCCAAAATAAATCAACTCAAGTTATGGAAAAAAATGCCAACATGGCACTGCCATATTTATTATTGAAGTCACAAAGTGCATTATTTTTTTTTAACATGCCTCAAAACAGCAGCTTGGAATTTGGGACATGCTCTCTTTTAGAGAGCATGAGGAAGTTGGGGAGGGCGGGGTTGAGGTGTGTGTGGGGGGGAGAAGTAGCGGGGGGTGTATATTGTAGCGTCCCGGAAGAGTTAGTGCTGCAAGGGGTTCTGGGTATTTGTTCTGTTGTGTTTATGTTGTGTTACGGTGCGGATGTTCTCCCGAAATGTGTCTGTCATTCTTGTTTGGTGTGGGTTCACAGTGTGGCGCATATTTGTAACAGTGTTAAAGTTGTTTATACGGCCACCCTCAGTGTGACCTGTATGGCTGTTGACCAAGTATGTTTGGCATTCACTTGTGTGTGTGAAAAGCCGTAGATATTATGTGACTTGGCCGGCACGCAAAGCCAGTGCCTTTAAGGTTTATTGGCGCTCTGTATTTCTCCCTACGTCCGTGTACACAGCGGCGTTTTAAAAAGTCATACATTTTACTTTTTGAGATACGGATCATTTTTAAACCGATACCGATAATTTCCGATATTACATTTTAAAGCATTTATCGGCTGATAATATCGGCAGTCTGATATTATTGGACATCTCTAGCATAAATACATAGGGAGAACTTGTTAGAGATATTTGGGTCATCTTTAACCGGTTCAACTCCATATAGGGATGGGCTTCTGCCACATTTGAACCAATACGGTACCAGTTCCCGGTACATGGGAATCAATACCGGTGCTCAATGGTAACAATTTTCAGTACTTTGGTGTGTTAATAAACATGAATTGTTTTTGATAATAACATTAATTTTTTTATAGCAACATTTAAAAATGAGCTGAATATGACACAATACGAAGGTCCTGAGTAGTCCTGGGTTCAATCCCGGGCTCGGGATCTTTCTGTGTGGAGTTTGCATGTTCTCCCCGTGACTGCGTGGGTTCCCTCCGGGTACTCCGGCTTCCTCCCACCTCCAAAGACATGCACCTGGGGATAGGTTGATTGGCAATACTAAGTTGGCCCTAGTGTGTGAATGTGAGTGTGAATGTTGTCTGTCTTATCTGTGTTGGCCCTGCGATGAGGTGGCGACTTGTCCAGGGTGTACCCCGCCTTCTGCCCGATTGTAGCTGAGATAGGCTCCAGCGCCCCCCGCGACCCCAAAGGGAATAAGCGGTAGAAAATGGATGGATGGATGGATGACAACTGCTGTTTTCTTTTATTAGGGGCGTAGGGGGTTGTGGGGGGTGTATATTGTAGCGTCCCGGAAGAGTTAGTGCTGCAAGGGGTTCTTGGTATTTGTTCTGTTGTGTTTATGTTGTGTTACGGTGCGGATGTTCTCCCGAAATTTGTGGTGCATATTTGTAACAGTGTTAAAGTTGTTTAAACGGCCACCCTCAGTGTGACCTGTATGGCTGTTGACCAAGTATGAATGCATTCACTTGTGTGTGTGAAAAGCCGTAGATATTATGTGATTGGGCCGGCACGCAAAGGCAGTGCCTTTAAGGTTTATTGGCGCTCTGTACTTCTTCCTACGTCCGTGTACACAGCGGCGTTTTAAAAAAGTCATATATTTTACTTTTTGAAACCGATACCGATAATTTCCTATATTACATTTTAAAGCATTTATCGGCCGATAATATTGGCAGCCCGATGTTATCGGACATCTCTAGTTTCATCCCCAACTCCATGTAATAATTTGTGCACCTGTCATTTTCTCCACGTTGTCAATCCACTGATTCTTCATGGTCTCAAAATGTTCGTACGCCGCCTGGTTGCCGGGGTTTCTCAGCAGGATGCGTGCAGCGGAAACCACCTGGAAAAGCAGCACGTCAATGGGCCGCTCTGCTCGGGAGTGCTTTGAAACGGTCCTAAACACGAAGTGTCGATACCTGTGGCGTCAAGTCTCTGGTTGACTTGACGGCCGCCTGGATGCCCTCCACCGTGCTCTTGTTTGCGGTGCCCACGGCGGCCGCCTTCTCGGCGGTGGCGCCAAGCCTGTTGGCGTGGTTCTCGAAGTTGGCGGCCCTCTCCTCAAAGACCTAGACAAGAAGACTGTGATCGACAACGCAACAGGGTGGGATGTGGGTTGATTGATTGCAACGCCGACCTCGTCCCTGTTGGGCGCTTCCAAGGGGGCGGTGGCTGCCACCGCCAGCAGCTTGATGGGGGTGGTGGTGTCGCTGAAGATGTCCGAAACCTCCTGAGTCATCGCCTCTTGCATTTTGCCTTTGAGGTCCTTTGTGGAGGACAAGCAGATGTTACACCTTTGTGACATTATGGGTGGTGTCTGTAGGAAGACGAGGTGGGGGCGATTCTGCACGTTTTGATGTCGATTGGAAAAAAGTGCTCTGCCGTTTTTAAGGACCTGCTGCAAAAATGCTAATAAAAGCTCCTCTATGGCGACTGAGAACCAAACTTGTTTTTAGTCGGTTTATTTAGTACAGGGGTCCCCAAAATCTGTCACAAAAAATAATTTTTAGCGACCCTGAAAAGGGACAAACGGTAGAAAATGGATGGATGGATGGATTTTATTTAAAAAAAAATTTAATTATTATTTTTAATCCATTTTCTATGGCTTGTTACTCTCGGTGTCTCCCAAAAATGCGTTTGGGGACGGCGTGCCGCAGTTGGGAAAGTGGCCGTGCCAGCAACCTGAGGGTTCCTGGTTCGATCCCCGCCTTCTACCAACCTCGTCCCATCCGTTGGGTCCTTGAGCAAGACACTTCACCCCTTGCTCCTGATGGCTGCTGGTTAGCGCCTTGCATGGCAGCTCCCGCCATCAGTGTGTGAATGTGTGTGTGAATGGGTGAATGTGGAAATAGTGTCAAAGCGCTTTTGAGGACCTTGAAGGTAGAAAAGCGCTATACAAGTATAACCCATTTACCCATCAATAACGTGACATCATCGTGCTCGGAATATATAGAATGCCTTTTATTGTCACTATACACAGGTACAATGATATACAGTATATATATATATATATATATATATATATATATATATATATATATATACATATATATAAACATACACAAAAGAACACAAACTAATGCAATCTATTGTCCTTTTCTTGTGTTTAGTTATGGTAAATGGATTATACTTGTGTAGCGCTTTTCTACCTTCAAGGTACTCAAAGCGCTTTGACACTATTTCCACATTCACCCATTCACACACTGATGGCGGGAGCTGCCATCCAAGGCGCTTACCACGACCCATCAGGAGCAAGGGTGAAGTGTCTTGCTCAAGGACACAACGGACGTGACGAGGTTGGTAGAAGGTGGGGATCGAACCAGGAACCCTCAGGTTGCTGGCACGGCCACTCTCTCAACTGTGCCACGCCGTCCCCTAGTTCTGCTCTCAAACACTACTACTACAGTAGAGAAACACAGAAGGTTTCTCAAACAAATCAAATGTTCAAACAAACATTTTACAAAGTGATCGCTGTAGGAGCCATTTCCTTCGACGCTTTTGTTTGTTTTCCTAACTTTATTACCTTTATGAACCGCTTGTTTCGGTCTCTATGATAGCTCTTTCCTATTTGTCTATTTTAACGACTGGAACACCCAAGAACAGAACAGCAATACGGCATTTTCTGATCTAACTCTACACTCACAAAATGCGCCTGCTAGACTTTTGAAAAGAACAAGAAAGTTTGATCATATTACGCCTATACTGGCTCACCTGCACTGGCTTCATGTGACTTTAAGGTTTTACTGCTTACGTATAAAATACTAAAGGGTCTAGCTCAGTGGTTCTTAACTTTGTTGGAGGTACCCCACCAGTTTCATATGCGCATTCACAGAACCCTTCTTTAGTTAAAAATAAAATGGTTTTTTTTTCAAATTCAAGACAAGGTTATATGTTTTTGGTAACACTTTAGTATGGGGAACATATTCTAAGTAACAAAGACTTAATTTAGAGTTTTTTGGACACTAGGGGAACATATTCTAAGTAACAAAGACTTAATTTAGAGTTATTTGGTTAGGGTTAGGGTTAGAGGATTAGGGCCAGGGTTAGAGGGTTAGGGTTATAATAAGGCCATGCCGAATAAGGCATTAATAAGTACTTAATAATGACTAGTTAAGAGCCAATATGTTACTCATTTGCATGTTAATAAGCAACTAATTAATGGTGAATATGTTCCCCATACTAAAGTGTTACCATGTTTTTTACTGGTGCACAAAATGAACCGTGCATGAACATCACCTTGTTCAAAGAACAAAACCAACACAGTGCATAAACTCACAACAAATTACACACCTGCAAATCAGTCTGACTTCTGCTGTTGCCGTATCCGTAATACGCCGATAGGGAGAAGTTTTTATTTACACGATGAGTCGGGTGTGTTTTGACCTCGACCGAACCCCTGAGCCCGACTCACCGAACCCCTAGGGTTCCATCGAACCCAGGTTAAGAACCACTGGTCTAGCTCCATCCTATCTTGCTGATTGTATTGTACCATATGTCCCGGCAAGAAATCTGCGTTCAAAGAACTTCAGCTTATTAGTGATTCCCAGAGCCCCAAAAAAGTCTGCGGGCTACAGTGCGTCTGAGGTCCCCTTCAAGGTTTCTCATTGTATCCCATTGGGTTGAGTTTTTTCTTGCCCTGATGTGGGATGTCGTTGTGGCTTGTGCAGTCCTTTGAGACACTTGTGATTAAGGGCTATATAAATACACTTTAATTGATTGATTGACTTGTTTTAATGCTACACTTAAGATGGCTGACTATCATGTGAATTAAACCGCGAAGAATAAGAACGGACGTGACGTCATATGCAACTCAGCCATTGATACAATCCATATCTGGATAGCTTTGCCCAGCCCTTGTCATGTGCTGTTCTTTCTTGTATTTCTGCCGATAGCCAGCAGAGGGGGCTGTTAGACTGTGGATGAATGCTACTGGTGCAGCTGGAGAGACTTCATAATCTTACTTTCAGGGCTTCCTGTAGCTGATGAGCCACGGCGCGAGCCTGAGGGGAGTCGCCTTCGCCACGAGCCGCCAGATCGGCCAGCTGCGCCATGAGCTGCTCCACATGCTCGCATCGGCCCAGAAGATCCTGCCTGGCGGGGCCCGGCAGGGCGTTGGCCAGCCTGCGGCCTTCGGCCACCAGCCCGCGGATGGCCGCCTGGCCTGATCGCGCATAGGAAATATCAGTTAGGAAGATAAATGAGTATGAAAGCTAGAGAAAGAAGACGGCACTGACCCACGCCGTTGTCGTCCATGTTGGGGTTGTCGATCCATCGCTGCGCCTGCTCGATCTTTCCTTCCAAGTGAACGTCGGCCTTGGCGGGCCTGCTGTTGGCCACGGCTTTGTTGGTCTTGGACTGGAGGTTCTGCAGGGCTGTCGCGATCTGTTTAGCTAAAGTCCTGGCTTCAGGAGTGTCACCTTTGCCCCTGGAGGAGGAGGAGGAGTGTTTTATTTCATTCCAGATCCTCTGTATGAAATGTTCCAAATGTGCAACTTGGCCAGAGATAAAAGTGTGCTGAGTGACACCTTAGGGCAGGGGTCGGCAACCCAAAATGTTGAAAGAACCATATTGGACCAAAAATACCCCAAAAAAATCTGTCTGGAGCCGCAAAAAATGTAAAGCCTTAGATAAGTGTTAAAGTGAAGGCAACACATGATGTAAGTATCTATATTAGCTATGTTAGCCTACTATCAAAATGACTATGTGTCGCAGGCTGATGCAAATCTTCGTTGACAGAAATGTTGACATGTAATATTTATTCTACACATTTTTACAACATTGGAAAACATGACTAAAATGAAGGCTTTTCAGGTGTGATAACCAAACTTGCCAACCCTCCCGATTTTCCCGGGAGACTCTTGAATTTCAGTGCCCCTCCCGAAAATCTCCCGGGGCAACCATTCTCCCGAATTTCTCCCGATTTCCACCCGGACAACAATATTGGGGGCGTGCCTTTAGCGTCCTCTACAACCTGTCACGTCCGCTTTTCCTCCATACAAACAGCGTATCGGCCCAGTCATATAATATATGCGGCTTTTACACACACAAGTGAATGCAAGGCAAAAATGATCAAAAGCCGTACAGGTCACACTGAGGGTGGCCGTATAAACAACTTTAACACCGTTACAAATATGTCCCACACTGTGAACCCACACCAAACAAGAATGACAAACACATTTCGGGGCGGCATGGCGTAGTGGGTAGAGTAACCGTGCCAGAAACCTGAGGGTTGCAGGTTCGCTCCCCGCCTCTTACCATCCAAAAATCACTGCCATTGTGTCCTTGGGCGGGAGACTTCACCCTTTGCCCCCGGTGCCACTCACACCGGTGAATTGAATGATGAATGATAGGTGGTGGTCGGAGGGGCCGTTGGCGCAAATTGCAGCCACGCTTCCGTCAGTCTACCCCAGGGCAGCTGTGGCTATGAAAGTAGCTTACCACCACCAGGTGTGAATGAATGATGGGTTCTACATGTAAAGCGACTTTGGGTACTTAGAAAATCCCAGTTATTATTATTATTATTTCAACTTGGCCAGAGATAAAAGTGTGCTGACCCCTTAGGGCAGGGGTCGGAAACCCAAAATGTTGAAAGAGCCATATTGGACCAAAAATACCACAAAAAAATCTGTCTGGAGCCGCAAAAAATGTAAAGCCTTAAATAAGTGTTAAAGTGAAGGCAACACATGATGTAAGTGTCTATATTAGCCTACTATCAAAATGACTATGTGTCGCAGGCAGATGCAAATCTTCGTTGACAGAAATGTTGACATGTAATATTTATTCCACACATTTTTACAACATTGGAAAACATTACTAAAATGGAGGCTTTTCAGGTGTGATAATCAAATTTGCCAACCCTCCCGAATTCCAGTGCCCCTCCCGAAAATCTCCCGTGGCAACCATTCTCCCGAATTTCTCCCGATTCCCACCCGGACAACAATATTGGGGGCGTGCCTTAAAGGCACTGCCTTTAGCGTCCTCTACAACCTGTCGTCACGTCCGCTTTTCCTCCATACAAACAGCGTGCCGGCCCAGTCATATAATATATGCGGCTTTTACACACACATAAGTGAATGCAAGTCAAAATTGATCAACAGCCATACATGTCACACTGAGGGTGGCCGTATAAACAACTTCAACACTGTTACAAATATGTCCCACACTGTGAACCCACACCAAACAAGAATGACAAACACATTTCGTGAGAACATCCGCACCGTAACACAACATAAACACAACAGAACAACCTTGCAGCACTAAGTCTTCCGGGACGCTACAATATACACCCCCTGCTACCACCTCAACCCCGCCCCCCCATCTCCCGAATTCGGAGGTCTCAAGGTTGGCAAGTATGGTGATAACTCCTGGAAATTACTGGCTTTGAATGGCCAAAGGTAAAAATGTGTGTGTTCAAGTTGAAGGAAATGGAAACTACAAATAAAATGAGCTCAAATATACCTAACATATACGAGGCATAATGATGCATTATGTACAGAGTATGTTAGCATCGATTAGCTTGCAGTCATGCAGTGACCAAAAATGTCTGATTGGCACTCCACACAAGTCAATAACATCAACAAAGCTCACCTTTGTGGATTCACGCACAGCATAAAACGTTTGATGGACAAATAGAGACAAAGAAGGAGTGGCATGAAACACGTCTTTCTGTGGCAGCATCAAGGAAAGTTGTACGTGCAAACAAACTATGGTGCGTTCCAGGACTTCCGAGTCATACCAAAGACTATAAAAATGGGACCCATTACCACCCTGCTTGGCACTCAGCATCAAGGGTTGGAATTGGGGGTTAAATCACCAAAAATTATTCCCGGGCGCGGCACCGCTGCTGCCCACTGCTCCTCTCACCTCCCAGGGGGTGAACAAGGGGATGGGTCAAATGCAGAGGACAAATTTCACCACATCTAGTGTGTGTGTGACAATCATTGGTACTTTAACTTTAACTTAACTTTACGAAATTAGGACAAAATGTCGCACCAAATACTCTCATCAGTGAAGCATGTTTAATGTAAACAGTGGGATTTTTAACAATTAGGAAGGTTTGTCCTCCTACAGAAACCATATTAAAACAAAAAATTTTTTTTTTTCTTCATCTTTTTCCATTTTCATACATTTTTGAAAAAGCTCCAGAGCCGCTTGTGGCTGGAAAGCCGCGCGTTGCCGACCCCCGCCTTAGGGGGAGCAATCAAAACCCACTGAGAGCTCCAACTTACTGTCTTCTGAGGTCAGACAGCTTGGCAGTCATGCCTGCAATCTCAGCAATCGACCGCAGGATGTCGTCTCTTTCTTTGGGGTCCTCGCACATGTCTGCAATCTTCTTGGCCTCCATCAGGAGGGCCTTGATGTTCTCCTCCCCCTCCGGACCTCCATTGGGATCGGCCAGCCAGTTCTGTAACGAGCGAGTAAAAGGCAAAGAAAAAACATGAAATAAGTCATAAAAATCCCTCCGGAGCCAAGTAGTTTCCAAAAAGGGCGGGTGGACTCGCCTGCGCCGCGTCGATTCTCTTAGCGATGGCCTGCTTGGAGTTAGTCATGGCTTCCAGCTTGCGAGCGGCATTTTCCACCTTGCCGGTCAGGACGTCGAGGCCCTGGGAAACCTGCTGGGCCTTATGCATAGCGGCCGGAGACGCCCCCTGACCTCTGGGGGTGGACAGAAACACGGCGAGCTGAACTAAAGTGCGCTACATGGTGGATTTATCTCAGGTGTATGTACCTGGCCCTCATTTCTGACACCTGGTCAGTCATCTGACCCAAGGTCTTAGCCGTGGCCAAGATGTCTCTGCGCTCCCGACCGGCGCACAATTCCCCGACTTTGCCGGCTTCGTCCAGGATCTGTCGGACGGCCTGTTCCCCTGCGTCGCCTGCGAGGATGAGACTGTGTCAGACAACAGCTTCACAAAATAACAAGTGCAAGTTTAAGTGTTTCGTACCCGGTGGCGCAGTTGGGTCGCGCAGCCAGTTCTTCGCCTGAGCCATCTTGGAATCGATAAGCCCCAGAGCTCGTTTCATGGCTTCTGTGTCCTTTGGGGGGACGACAGGGACAGTAAAACACGGCCAGATTAGATGAAGAACTCAAACACACTTCAACAACCTTCATGATACAGCGGAACCCATTTTAGGAATAAAATTAACTTTGATTTTAGCAAATGGCTGCAATTAAGCAAAGAAGTAAAACTTTAAAGGGGTGTGAATACTTTCCCTACCCACTGTATATACATGTACCGTACATATATACTGTATGTATATGTATACATACATGTATGTATATATGTATATTTTTGTATATATATACATACACACATATATATACACAAACATATACAGTATATATATATATATATATATATATATATATATATATATATATATATATACAGTGGGGCAAAAAAGTATTTAGTCAGCCACCAAATGTGCAAGTTCTCCCACTTAAAATTATGACAGAGGTCTGTGATTTTCATCATAGGTACACTTCAACTGTGAGAGACAGAATGTGAAAAAAAAATCCAGGAATTCACATTGTAGGATTTTTAAAGAATTTATTTGTAAATTATGGTGGAGAATAAGTATTTGGTCAATAACAAAAATTCAACTCAATACTTTGTTATTGCCAACAAAGGTTATATTACAGAGGTCAAACGATTACTATAGGTCTTTACCAGGTTTGCACACACAGTAGCTGGTATTTTGGCCCATTCCTCCATGCAGATCTTCTCGAGAGCAGTGATGTTTTGGGGCTGTCGCCGAGCAACACAGACTTTCAACTCCCTCCACAGATTTTCTATGGGGTTGAGGTCTGGAGACTGGCTAGGCCACTCCAGGACTTTCAAATGCTTCTTACGGAGCCACTCCTTCGTTGCCCGGCCGGTGTGTTTGGGATCATTGTCATGCTGGAAGACCCAGCCACGTTTCATCTTCAAAGCTCTCACAGATGGAAGGAGGTTTTGGCTCAAAATCTCACGATACATGGCCCCATTCATTCTTTCCTTAACACGGATCAGTCGGCCTGTCCCCTTAGCAGAAAAACAGCCCCAAAGCATGATGTTTCCACCTCCATGCTTCACAGTAGGTATGGTGTTCTTGGGATGCAACTCAGTATTCTTCTTCCTCCAAACACGACGAGTTGAGTTTGTACCAAAAAGTTCTATTTTGGTTTCATCTGACCACATGACATTCTCCCAATCCTCTGCTGTACCGTCCATGTGCTCTCTGGCAAACTTCAGACGGGCCTGGACATGCACTGGCTTAAGCAGGGGGACACGTCTGGCACTGCAGGATTTGATTCCCTGTCGGCGTAGTGTGTTACTGATGGTAACCTTTGTTACTTTGGTCCCAGCTCTCTGCAGGTCATTCACCAGGTCCCCCCGTGTGGTTCCGGGATTTTTGCTCACCGTTCTCATGATCATTTTGACCCCACGGGATGAGATCTTGCGTGGAGCCCCAGATCAAGGGAGATTATCAGTGGTCTTGTATGTCTTCCATTTTCTGATAATTGCTCCCACAGTTGATTTTTTCACACCAAGCTGCTTGGCTATTGTAGATTCATTCTTCACAGTCTGGTGCAGGTCTACAATTATTTTCCTGGTGTCCTTCGACAGCTCTTTGGTCTTGGCCATAGTGGAGTTTGGAGTCTGACTGTTTGAGGCTGTGGACAGGTGTCTTTTATACAGATAACAAGTTCAAACAGGTGCCATTAATACAGGTAACAAGTGGAGGACAGAAGAGCTTCTTAAAGAAGAAGTTACAGGTCTGTGAGGGCCAGAGATCTTCCTTGTTTGAAGTGACCAAATACTTATTTTCCACCATAATTTACAAATAAATTCTTTAAAATTCCTACAATGTGAATTCCTGGATTTTTTTTTCACATTCTGTCTCTCACAGTTGAAGTGTACATATGATGAAAATTACAGAGTGGGAGAACTTGCACAATCGGTGGCTGACTAAATACTTTT
>NC_084558.2:39305827-39358327 GCF_033978685.3 Nerophis lumbriciformis | reverse complement strand
ATTGACATGGAGCGGATCACTCCTGGTTTCAAGCCACATGTTAAAACACCCACGCACCGTTTATCCGGGTAAGCAAAGTCCAGGTGCAACGCCACGAACACGTCAGGCACAACCGCATGCCGCCGCCATCATCATTGTGACCATCGGCAAGAGCGAGCGTGAAAGCCAAACGACTCGCCATCGGAGTGGAGTCCACTCGAGGCGCAAAGCGCAGTCAGCGGGCGAGTTTGGTTCTTTTATTTGTTTCATTTCAAAAAGGACCCAAAAATCCCCTTTTCGTGGTACAGTTTGGACGACGACGACGACTCTTCCGCATCACTGCAAGACTACAACAGGAAACATGTAAAACCCAATCGGTGCATCAACAATACACAAGATCGGGTGAAGACGTGCATGGACTTGATGATACCCGAGACCTCGCTATGATGCCAACTTAAGTTAAACATTCCTTTCCCTTCAACACACACTACTTCATTAGCAACACAATTCCAATTCCGATGCCAAAGCACACGATGGGCATCACAAAGCACAAGGCAGCACACTTTGTTTTAAAAACACTCATAAAACACACACATCATGGCTGACACATGCTGCTGCTGCACAACAAGTGAGAGAGAAAGAGGAGAGGTGAGGCTTACCTTCTACATGGGGTGAAGGGAGAAAGGAAAAGTAACAAAAAAAAAAAGGAAAGAAGAAGAACCACATAAATACACAACATTCATCCCAAAGTAGCACCGAGAACAAAAATAATGACACGGAAAGTTGAGCAAAGTGGATCAGGAAAGAGCGGAGAAAGTGATGAGACAGAAGAGTACTTAAACTAGCATTTAAAATGAAGATTATACCAATGATGATGAAGTGGAGGGTGTGTTCAAGTACACAGTCAAAAAAACAGAAATAAAGCTTACTTATTGTTATTGAACAGCAGACCTGAGTGGATCCTCAGAATTTGTTGACCTCTGTTTGGATTTCAAATTATTTTTCCCAACAACAAATAGCATGAATTCATTCTCGGGCTCAAACTTTTTGATCGGTAGTTGGTCATGTACAGTAAGTGCAAAATGAAGTAACAGTTATTGGTAAGTACTGTTTTGGGCTTTTCTAACATCGCCATAGTCATTTTTTTACTGTCAAGAGTAGGGATGTCCGATAATGGCTTTTTGCCGATATCCGATATTCCGATATTGTCCAACTCTTTAATTACCGATACCGATATCAACCGATACTGATATATACAGTCATGGAATTAACACATTATTATGCCTAATTTGGACAACCAGGTATGGTGAAGATAAGGTCCTTTTTTAAAATATTAATAAAATAAAATAAGTAAATTAAAAACATTTTCTTGAATAAAAAAGAAAGTAAAACAATATAAAAACAGTTACATATAAACTAGTAATTAATGAAAATTAGTCAAATTAACTGCTAAAGGTTAGTACTATTAGTGGACCAGCAGCAAGCACAATCATGTGTGCTTACGGACTGTATCCCTTGCAGACTGTATTGATATATATTGATATATAATGTAGGAACCAGAATATTAATAACAGACAGAAACAACCCTTTTGTCTGAATGAGTGTAAATGGGGGATGGAGGTTTTTTGGGTTGGTGCACTAATTGTAAGTGTATCTTGTGTTTTTTATGTTGATTTAATAAAAAATAATAATAATAATAATAATTTAAAAAAAAAACGATACCAATAATAAAAAAAACGATACCGATAATTTCCGATATTACATTTTAAAGCATCTAGTCAAGAGTAGGGATGGGTACCTTTAACATTTGAACTAATACAGTATCTACTCCCAGTTACTCAACTGTATACATTTTCGGTACTTTTGTGTGTGTTAATAATATGAATTGTTTTTAAAAAGAAAATATACTTATTTTTTCCAACATTTAAAAATGAGCTGACAATGATAACTGCTATCCAGTTGTTATATCTTCTTTTATTATAACATTTCTGAGTCTCATTTGCAAGTATGACATTAAGTTCCAAATACAGTTGCAAGTCCAAGACGTTAGATAGCAGTAGTGTGTAGGTTATGGTGTTTTTTGGTTGCTCCCTACAAAGTATTGTACTTACGCACCAGCTGTTCGATTGCAACGTGTTATTTTAGTCGTAGTTTTCATTACCAAAATTGGAGTTGTTGAAATCGCCATGTAAAATCGCTAATGCTAATCATGTCAATAGCAAAGCCAATGTATATTAGCATCAAGCTAGCGCATTTTTGGGAAAGTGGAGTCTTACTTTACTTATGTTAGAGCGTTTTTTGAGTCGATTCCTTTGCTGCCATTGACAATTGCAACTATACATAGAGGTAGTTTAACCGAGTCTGCTCTCAGTGCTGCTGGAGTGATCGCCCAGTGCATAAGTGCGAAGAGCCAGGCATGCGGTCACGCGCAACTCAGGTACCAAAACATGACGTGAATCGGTGCCCGGTAGGACCAGCAAAATTCAGTTGGTGCAAAAAAAAGGAACCGGTATTCATCCCGAGTCAGAAGGCCCTTTGCAGCATAATTTAGGATGATAATTAAACATGTTTTGGAACATCTTAAGGAAGTATTTGAAAAGACAAAAAGGCAAAATACTACAAAATACAATACATTAACAATATCTTTTTTTACATAAGCTGCAAAAAAACCATTACAAATTTTACTTTAAAACCTGGCAGCTCAGTCACCAGAATTTTACAATAAAAGCAGTGGGTTTTTTACAGCATATAAAAAAAAATTTAATAAATAGAATACAATGGAAAAACAATACCACTGTTTTTAGCGTTAAAATTCAAGCAACAGAGGAGCCAGTTTTTTTCTTCTTCATAAAATCTTGTTTTAATGTTGTTGTTGTTGTTTTTTTTATGTTTTAGTGTCTTACTGTATATGGAAAAAAACAGTACCAAAGTTGACTTTACGGAATTTAACCGTAAAATATATTTTCAATTTTACAGTCTAAAATTTGATTGATAATTTATTTTGAAATCATAAGTCAAGCAGATATTTAAGTACAATATTTATCTTTATTTGAACAATATAAGATAAGTTATTTTTGGAATGCATGATAATATAATAATTTGATTTTGATAATATTGAATTTTAAGAGATGTGCAATTTGCATGCAGTACATGACTTTTAATGTCAAAAGGGAAAGAACAAATATAATTAGTAAAAAAAAAGATTAAGCATTTTATTAACGCATATTATTTCCGGGCTTTCGCGGGCCGCATAAAATAAAGTGGCGAGCCAGATTTGGCCCCCGGTGCCTTGAGTTGGACACCTGTGTGTTAAAATATACGCTTACCATATTTGCTTTTGAATATTTAACACAAATCTGACATATGCAGTAGAGTGTTTTTTCTTTCTTTTTTAAATTGCTGAGCCTATATTAGATAGGTTTGAGCGTTTTTTAATAGAAATAATTAAATGTCGCCCTTAAAAATGTGGCTGGTGTCATCCATGATAGCCAGCAGTGAGGACGCCAGTCATGCTGTGCACGCCGTCGTCCGCACCAGCACACTTTAAGTACTTCTGCATTAAATGGTATGAAAAAAATAAAGAAGTAAATGAATTTGTGTACCTTGTTAGCCCAGGCGTCCTCGTCCCAGGACGTGAGCTGCAGCACTCGAATAATCTCGTTGATCTCCGCGCTCATCTTCTCGAACGTGAAGTTGCGGTTCTTTAAGGCCTCCTCCACGCCCTGGCCGCCGAACGTCTTTGTGGTCACGAAGATTTTGATACCTGGGGGTACGAGCGGAGCGCTGAAAGGAAGCCGCGACGTGACGGCCTGGTGATGGCTTGGCGATCTACCTGAGATGAGGATGGGCAGCAGCTCCTTGACCGTGTTCATGGAGTTGACCAGCATGACGCGGTGCTCCTGGTGGGTCAGCTCCTGTTGTCGTTCGTCGATCATCTTGGCCATCTTGGTCATACCTGGACACCGCAAAGTACATGCACAACTAAGTGGACAGTGATCCTAGACAAGGGTTGTCAAAGTACGGCCCGCGGGCCTTTTATCCGGCCTGTGATTAAAAAAAAAAAAAGCATACGTTTTTGAATGAAAGAAACTGCTGTTCTAGATGTGTCCACTGGATGTCGCTGTAGCAATTCTTTCTCTCAGATGTGTGCTTATTTTAATGACATTTATTAAGAAGGATATCATTCATGAAATGCTGTAACTAGATTTCATAAATGCTAATAGAAAGATGTATTTTACAGACAGAAAGTTACAGGATGTGACATCTGAAAGGGGTAACATTTATTTTCAAGGCAGGACCCCCAGCCAGACATTCAATACTAGCACATAGCTCAGGGGTCGGCAACCCAAAATGTTGAAGGAGCCATATTGGACCAAAAATACAAAAACAAATCTGTCTGGAGCCACAAAAAATTAAAAGCCATAGTGTGTCATGAGATATAAATTGAATTAAGAGGACCTACAGGAAACTAAATGGCCTCAAATATACCTACAAATGAGGCATAATGACGCAATATGTACATATAGCTAGCCTAAATAGCATGTTAGCATTGATTAGCTTGCAGTCATGCAGTGACCAAATATGCCCGATTAGCACTCCACACAAGTCAATAACATCAACAAAACTCACCTTTGTGCATTCACGCACAACATTAAAAGTTTGGTGGACAAAATGAGATAGAAAAAGAAGTGGCATAAAACACGTCCTAGAAAGTCGGAGACAGTTGTACATGTAAACAAACTACGGTGAGTTCAAGGACCGCCAAAATTAGTAGGACAAAATGGCGCTTGCCAAATACTCGAATCAGTGAATCATGTTTAATACAGCCCTGCGATGATGTGGCGACTTGTCCAGGGTGTACCCCGCCTTCCGCCCGATTGTAGCTGAGATAGGCTCCAGCGCCCCCCGCGACCCCAAAGGGAATAAGCGGTAGAAAATGGATGGATGGATGTTTAATACAAACTGTGATTTATAACAATTAGGGAGGTTTGTGTTAGGTTTGTCCTCCTACAGAAACCATATTAAAACAAAAAATATATTTTTTTCCCCCTCATCTTTTTCCATTTTTCATACATTTTTGAAAAAGCTCCAGAGAGCCACTAGGGCGGCGCTAAAGAGCCGCATGCGGCTCTAGAGCCGCGGGTTGCCGACCCCCGACATAGCTCATGAACAACTTTTTTTTTTGTTATTTTCATTTGAAGAGGGCTAAATCCCTTACAGTACAGGCCAAAAGTTTAGACACAACTTCTCATTTAATGCGTTTTCTTTATTTTCATGACTATTTACATTGTAGATTGTCACTGAAGGCATCAAAACTATGAATGAACACGTGGAGTTATGTACTAAACAAAAAAAGCTGAAATAACTGAAATTAAATTCTAGTTTCTTCAAAATAGCCACACTTTGCTCTGATTACTGCTTTGCACACTCTTGGCATTCTCTTGATGAGCTTTAAAAGGTAGTCACCTGAAATGGTTTTCACCTCACAGGTGTCATAGTTTTGATGCCTTCAGTGACAATCTACAATGTAAATAGTCATGAAAATAAAGAAAAAACACATTGAAATGAGAAGGTGTGTCCAAACGTTTGGCCTGTACTGTATATCAGAAAATCTCATGAAAATGACTGCTATCATTTTATTATTATAATAAGACATTTAAATTGTTATAATGTCAGGTTTTGGGACAGGTGTGATGCTGGTGTAGCCACAGTGTGCACGTCTGATGTTGCTTACATGTGCTCCACTGAATGCTCAGGGAGTTTGTGGGTTTGCTTAAACACAACAAATTAGAGGGAACATTGATTATGACTTGTACGTTTTCAGAATGTAATAGGTTTATTTTTGAACAAAAAAACAATATGAAGTTGTCTTTATTTTTAAGTTATCGGGCCATGATTTTACCAAACTGTCTCCCTTGGGAATAGATTTTCCTCCATGTGGCCCCTAAGCTAAAATTAGTTTGAAGACTTTTCAGAGTGGACTGACCTGGTCCCAGGTTCTTTGTGTACGTGATCAGGTCCTCCATGGACTCCACCACCTCTGCTACAGTCAGGTACTCCAGGATCCCTTTGCAGACTCGGATTATTTTGCGAACCTGCGTTGACAGTCAGACCTTCTATTAGTTCAGCTTCTGTGGTAACTGGAGTGCGAGAGTAAAATAAATACCTCAGCCTCGTCAAAGGTCAGGAGCAGGTCTGAGGTCCCCGAGAGGATCCCCCGAGAGCCGTCGATGAGGTAGTCTCGAGCAGGAACCGAGTATGGGTCGCCTTTCAGCATGGATGCGGCCTTGACCAGCTTGGTGCACGCATTCTCCACCCTGTCGAACACCATATTTGACATAAGGTTGGCTTTTATATGGACGTAATGCACTTGTTTGTCGCTCATGATAGCTGGGAGGCTCACAGGAAGTCGTTTAAGCCACAGGAGGCAAGATCTGACCCAAGTTAACCCCTTGTTTTCCACAGACATCCTCCAGCCTCCTCTGCTGTGGACATTTTGTGTTTTGCACAACGGGGATGTTTATTTTTGATAAAAGAAATAGCTCCCAAACCAATGTCCGCTGCAGAGGTGACAAATAGCTGTCTCCTGGGAATGAAGCCAAAAAAAAAAATGCAATTCTTCCTGGCGGCAATTGCGGGCATCATGTCGAGTACAGTTTGCACGCCGCCTGCATGTCAGCATAGCGGCCGTATTGCTCAGAGAAATGGGACACTAATGCGTGTTTCCACTATGTATTTACATAAAACAAACGACAGCATTAGAAAAACAATACATATAAAATACACCTCAACCAGACTGTGATCAACCCTAAACCTTATTGGAAGACAGTATGATTTTTTTGTGTACAAGTCCATCTATCTTGGGATCGGCTATTCCGCAAACTCGGGATGTAACGATATAGAAATTTCATATCACGATTGTCACCAAAATGATCACCTGTTATTATTATTACGGTATTGTTAAATGTGCTCAAAAAGTACTCATACACACTCAAAGCTAGGGCTGGACGATTACTTTGATTGATTTGTAATCACGATTAATAACACAATTATACATTCATTTCAAAACAGACTCAACTTTACAGTAAATATATGTGGAGGAGGGGCGTGGCCTGTGGGCCTGCCGCGGAACGGGGTGTGCAGGGACCCGCCTCGAAGACAGCGACAGGTGAGTGGATGGCCCAGGTGGGCCTTGTTATCTAATCACCTGTCGCCTTTATTAGCAGCAGCCGGATTGAGACATGGCAGTTGGAGTGGGAGCCAGAGAGAGAGAGACGGACTGAGAAAAGAGACATTTTGCTGGAAAGCAAAAGGCTGACACAATTTATGAAAATAAAACAGCTTTGTACCCTGAAATGCGGGCTCTCGTGGCAGTGTGTGGTGGTCCGAGGAACCCACTAGAGACAACCTCTACAATATAGTTTAAAAACGGATATAGATTAGCAAGGAATCAAACAAGTTAATAATAACAACAGTATTAGTAAAAACAACACACTTAAATAACAATAGCAAAATAAGAACAATAAAATTAAGTTTTCCCATTTTAGTTGTTTTTAATTCTATTGTTTTCTTTTTACATTTATTTTACCACCATAAAGTGTGTGCTTTTTGTGTCGATTAAATTTAAAAAAATGTTTGTTAATTACAGTAAATGCAAAAATCCTTACATTATTGATGCAATAACTTGTGGACAATTTTAAGCAGTATTTTAGGTCAAAGCGTAATAATTGTGTAAATATACCAATATATTTGTGCAAGGTACTTTTTTAAAACCTTTATTTTGTTAGCGCAGTCACACCGGCTTGTGGGGGGGGGGGGGGAGTGTGCTGTTCTGTTGTTCTTAGCTTGACCGTCTTGATGTATGCAAACCACTTGAGGCTGTAAAAAAAAAAAAAGACTGGCTCTCAAGTTGCGACCACTGTTTGTACATTGATGTTACATCGATGATGTCGTTCACAACAACACAAGTAATTGTGATGAGTTGCAAGTGTGTGGATTGTTCTTGCTGGCTTTAGCTTCGTAGTTTAGTCGCTGTTTCAAGTGACTGTATCGACATTGTTTAGTTCAGGACGGGGCGGTTGAGTGTTTCGGGGATAAATTAGCATTATTTTCCCAAACAAATGTTTATTCTCCTCACAATGACAATATTTCACATTTCAAATACAAACAGTGTGTTAGTCATTTTACTCTTGATTTTAAACTTATTCAAAAATTACATCTAACCTCCTTACAGTTTAACAGGTTAACTACCTTTTCAAATCATATGAAACCGAGTGTTAATCCCAAAGATTATTATTTATTTACCACATAAACTTCAGGCTTAGGTCAGGTTGATTAGAAAATAAGTACTAATCAAATATACCGCATAAGTAGATACCAATAACTGATGAAAGATAAATGTACTAACAACTAAGCAGTGCTAAAACAGATAAACTAAATTAACAGTAATCAAAAATAAATGTTTCTTAACTTAAATCTCAATAAAATTAAAGATCAGATAAAAATACAGCGTCACTTTAGTCATAATTTTTGCACTTAAACTTCTCAATGATTTTCTGTCCAGACTTCTTCTGTTTGTTTGAGTTTGTCACTACTGCCACAAGTGGTGGAAAAGTGTATTGCAATTGCGGCCCATACGAACCACAGCTGAGAAACTAATACTTTTTTGGCGGCCCTCTAGAGCAGTGATTCTCAAATGGGGGTACGCGAAGGTATGCCACGGGGTACGTGAGATTTTTAAAAAATGTCTGTCAAAAAGAACTGTGAAAAGAAATGCAACAATGCAATATTCAGTGTTGACAGCTAGATTTTGTGTGTACATGTTCCATAAATATTGATGTTAAAGATTTCTTTTTTTGTGAAGAAATGTTTAGAATTAAGTTCATGAATCCAGATGGATCTCTATTACAATCCCCAAAGAGGGCACTTTAAGTTGATGATTACTTCTATGTGTAGAAATCTTTATTTATAATTGAATCACTTGTTTATTTTTCAACAAGTTTTTAGTTATTTTTATATATTTTTTTCCAAATAGTTCAAGAAAGACCACAACAAATGAGCAATATTTTGCACTGTTATACAATTTAATAAATCAGAAACTGATGACATAGTGCTGTATTTTACTTCTTTATCTCTTTTTTTTCAACCAAAAATGCTTTGCTCTGATTAGGGGGTACTTGAATTAAAAAAATGTTCACAGGGGGTACATCACTGAAAAAAGGTTGAGAACCACTGCTCTAGAGCTTGCTCGCGGCCCAACAAAGGGCCCTGGCCCTATGGTTAAGAAACACTTTTTTATAGCAGGGGTCTCGAACCCTTTTTAAAATGTTTGACTAATTAACTGACCTAGTTCAGTGTAATTGCAACCACAGCAAATAGTTAACCACATCTTAAATGTTCCACTATAAAGAACATTAACTGCAATAAAGCTGGTAGAGGAAAACAACAAATGGTCACAACGTGACTATGAAGTGAAAGTCTACCCCCAGTTAAATTGAGTTTGTTACCCCAGTTATGAACCCTATTATTATGATTATTGAAGTGTAATGTGTGCTGCAGCCAACATGTCCTTCAGAGAAACAAGCGTCCATTAATCGGACGGCCAACAGGTACTATATTTAGTGGTGCCGACGCATTCCTAGCACATGCGCTGATGGATGACGACAGGGCGACGATGTGACTTGGAGGCGCCAAATGTTGTCGGGTCCTGACAACCAACACGTTTCCTCCATGACCTTGCGGGGAGGGGGGAGTGCGGGGCTCTCGGGTCTTAAGATCTCTCCTTTGGGTCTCGCAATAAAGGTGAGTGACACGCGACAGACAACAGAGGCTTTAATGGTTAAGATGAAGCTGTATGCAGAAAGTGTGAGATGCTTGAGTGGGCAAAGTGTCTCCGCCCTGGGCGAGAAGGTAGTAAAGTTAGACAAGCCAAGACGCAGCGGCACTTAACATGCCATGTCTGACCTTTGCTGGGGCGGCCATTACTGTAACAAAGCCAGAGAGAGAATTATTGATGTGCTTACTTGATGAACGCTGGTGGCATGTCCCTTTTCATGATCTGATCCTCTGTGGTTTGGACAGTGTCCTTCCCCACCTGGAGAAACAAAAGAGACACAAATAGAATTTTAATTGTGAGGCCATTTCTTTAGTAGAGGTTGGGTACAGTCGCGTTTGTTTCATCTGACATCACATGGACAAAGATAAGACCTTCTGGAGGAAAGTTCTGTGGTCAGATGAAACAAAAATTGAGCTGTTTGGCCACAATACCCAGCAATATGTTTGGAGGAGAAAAGGTGAGGCCTTTAATCCCACGAACACCATTCCTACCGCCAAGCATGGTGGTGGTAGTATTATGCTCTGGGCTTCTTTTGCTGCCAATGGAACTGGTGTTTTACAGAGAGTAAATGGGACAATGAAAAAGGAGGATTACCTCCAAATTCTATAGGACAACCTAAAATCATCAGCCCGGATGTTGGGTCTTAGGCACAGCTGGGTGTTCCAACAGGACAATGACCCAAAACACACGTCAAAAGTGGTAAAGGAATGGCTAAATCAGGCTGGAATTAAGGTTTTAGAATGGCCTTCCCAAAGTCCTGACTTAGAAACAAGTCCATGTCAGAAAACCAACACATTTAGCTGAACTGCACCAATTTTGTCAAGAGGAGTGGTCAAAAATTCAACCAGAAGCTTGTGGATGGCTACCAAAAGCGCCTTATTGCAATGAAACTTGCCAAGGGACATGTAAGCAAATATTAACATTGCTGTATGTATACTTTTGACCCAGCAGATTTGCTCACATTTTCAGTAGACCCATAATAAATTCATCAAAGAACCAAACAAGTATGTGCTCCAATCACTCTATCACAAAAAAATAAGAGTTGTAGAAAGTATTGGAAACTCAAGACAGCCATGACATTATGTTCTTTACAAGTGTATGTCAACTTTTGACCATGACTGTATATGTAATATTTAGACAGGGACGTGTACAGGTGTCCTGACGAGTAGTTGAACAGAGGGAAGGGGGTCACCAGGTTTCGGCAGTCATAATGTGTAAAACAGCTGAAGGCCTCATCACCCTCAAATACCAAAATGACTCAGCCCCACCCCCCACGGCGACCATGACCTCAGTGCCGTCGGAAGACACGACTCAACCACGTACCACATTGTGCCACATTCCAAGTCTAAGAAACTACTTTGTAATTCCAGTCATTAACAAGGTTTAGACCAGGGGTGCTCACACTTTTTCTGCAGGCGAGCTACTTTTCAATTGATCAAGTCGTGGGGATCTACCTCATTCATATATATAATTTATATTTACGAAATATATGTTTTTGTTAATAAGTTAAAGGTGTTTAATGATAATGCAAGCATGTTTAACACATATAGTTAATATTGTTAATAAATTAAAGGTGTTTAATGATAATGCAATCATGTTTAACACATAGTTAATATTGTTAATAAATTAAAGGTGTTTCATGATAATACAAGAATGTTTAATACATATAGTTAATATTGTTAATAAATTAAAGGTGTTGAATGATAATACAAGTATGTTTAATACATATAGTTAATATTGTTAACAAGTTAAAGGTGTTTAAAGATAATGCAAGCATGTTTAATACATATAATTAATATTGTTAACAAGTTAAAGGTGTTTAATGATAATACGAGCATGTTTAATACATATAGTTAATATTATTAATAAGTTAAAGGTGTTTAAAGATAATACAAGCATGTTTAACACATAGTTAATATTGTTAAGAAGTTAAAGGTGTTTAATGATAATACAAGCATGTTTAACACATATAGTTAATATTGTTAATAAGTTAAAGGTGTTTAAAGATAATGCAGGCATGTTTAACACATATAGTTAATATTGTTAACAAGTTAAGGTGTTTAAAGATAATACAAGCATGTTTAACACATATAGATTCCTTTCTTTCATGAAGACAAGAATATAAGTTGGTGTATTACCTGATTCTGATGACTTGCATTGATTGGAATCAGACAGTGGTGCTAAAAACGTCCGCATTTTCGAATGGAGGAGAAAAAAGTCCTCCTTTCAGTCCAATACCACATGAAAGTGGTTGGTTTTTGGCATCTTATTTGTCCAGCTTCCGTACTCCTTTGTATACACTTTACAAGAAATACATTGTCGGCAAACTCCGTAGCTTGCTAGCTTGTGCACGCCAGTTTTCTGAGACTCGTTTTGTTAGCGCAACTGTGCAACTGTGCAGTCGATCTTTGGAGTTTTGACGACAGGTACGGCGCCAGAGTCTGTTGAAATAAAGTGTTTCTCGCCTTCCTGTCGGTAATTTTAATGAGCTGGCAGCAGCCAGCGTCATCTCAGAAGACCCTCGGGTGCCGTGAATGTCAATCAAGTGACGAAAGTGACGTCATAGTGAAGATTTATGATTGCTCATTTTTAGGACTATTTTTTTAATGCCTGGCTGGTGATCGACTGACACACCCTCCGAGATCGACCGGTAGCTCGCGATCGACGTAATGAGCACCCCTGGTTTAAACAGTTGCGGACATTTCTGTGATCATTATCAGAAAATGTCGGAAAAGGTATTTGGAATAGCATACAATGTAGGGTTAATATTTTAGTACCGGTACCAAAATGTATTTTGATACTTTTCGGTACTTTTCTAAATAAAGGGGGACCACAAAAAATTGCATTATTGGCTTTATTTGAACAAAAAATCTTCCGGTACATTAAACATATGTTTCTTATTGCAATCGAAGAACAATGTTGTCCTTAAATAAAACAGTGAACATACTAGACAACTTGTTTTTTAGTAGTAAGTAAACAAACAAAGGCTCCTAATTTGTCTGCT
This sequence comes from Nerophis lumbriciformis, assembly GCF_033978685.3. Taxonomy (NCBI): domain Eukaryota; kingdom Metazoa; phylum Chordata; class Actinopteri; order Syngnathiformes; family Syngnathidae; genus Nerophis; species Nerophis lumbriciformis. The sequence goes on along the minus strand of NC_084558.2, from coordinate 39,345,509 downwards.
GAGATATGCAGTAACATATTGTGTCATTTCTCATTCTTATTTGTCAAAATTATAAAGAACAAGCTGTAAAAATTGATTATTTATCCACTTGTTCATTTACTGTTAATGTCTGGGTTTTTTCTCCGTTTCAACATGTTCAATCTACACCTCTGTTAAAATGTAATAATCACTTATTCTTATGTTGTTTGGATAATTTACATTAGTTTTGGATGATACCACAAATTTAGGTATCAATCCGATACCAAGTAGTTACAGGATCATACATTGGTCATATTCAAAATCCTCATGTGTCTAGGGAAGTATTTCCTGACTTTAAAAAACATAATATCAATTTTTAAAAAAGGAAATAAGATTGTGTGACGATAAAAAATATCGATCAAAGTAGTATCGACTAGATACGCTCCTGTACTTGATATCATTACAGTGGATGTCAGGTGTAGATCCACCAATGGCGTTTGTTTACATGTTGATGCCGGTGAGCTCCAGGTGTGTAGTGAAGCATGTTTGGCTATTCCTTGTCCTACAGGGATGATACTTGTAAGAAACTTACTTTATTTGTCGCCATGGAGGCGAGGATTAGTCATTTAGAAGTAACTAAAACATTGCAGACTGCGAATGGACTTTTGCCGCTAGCCATATCTTAAAGCACCTCTTCCTGAGGGCGTTTCAGTGTTATAGTTTCACCTTTATCTTTAGATTTTAAACCAAAATGCATCCGTTCTCCCTTTTCTGTCGACACACTGTGTCTGCTTGTAAGTACTCTGTGATTGTGCGCTGCCGAACATGCTCCTCTGCTCGCAAAACTAGCAACGGAACGGGTACTTTTCAAACAGAGTATAGTACCGTTTTTGATTCATTAGTACCGCGATACTATACCAGTACCGGTATACCGTACAACCCTCATACAATGTTAAAAAAAAAGTTGTTTTTCCCTTTTCCACAATGACATTTTTATTCCAAAGAGAAAAATTGCAGTTCAATAAATGATGCAGAGGAACTGAATCTTGTTGTGGCACACGTTAGTGAGTCAACATCCTCCTGAGATCTAGCAACTTTTGTTTTGGGTCTATTTCTTGTGCCAGAGTTACATATTTTGGTTAAAACACAAACGTCCACTGCAGAGGACACTGGCTCTCAGGGGTGCTTGAATCCTCTGTCACCGGGCAGAATTCAAACTGTAAATCCCGCCCCCCACTCTGCGCACCTCGCTGATAGTCCCTCCCGGTCTGCTCCTCTCTGGAAGTGCACAAAATCATGCACACGCACAGGTTGTTGACAGTCTAAAGTTGCATTGAAGGATCCCCTAGTTCGTATTCTGTTGCAGACTATCGGTAACACATGTCGCCACGCAAAATGATACATACAAAATATAGGAAAATTAAACATTAGGCCAGTCTTTTTCAACGTATTTTGAGCCAAGGCACATTTTTTGCGTTGAAAATATTCGGAGGCACACCACCAGCAGAAATCATTCAAAAACGAAACTCAGTTAGTAAAAAGATGTTGTCGCAATTGTTGGATATGACTTTAAACCATAACCAACCATTCATCAATATAGCTCTTGTCTCAAAGTAGGTGTACTGTCACCACCTGTCACATCACGCCGTGACTTATTTTGAGTTTTTTGGTGTTTTCCTGTGTGTAGTGTTTTAGTTCTTGTCTTGCGCTCTTATTTTGGTGGCTTTTTTCCCTTTTTGTGGTATTTTCCTGAAGCAGTTTCATGTCTTACTTTGAGCAAAATTTCCCGCATCTATTTTGTTTTAGCAATCAAGAATATTTCAGTTGTTTTATCCTTCTTTGTGGGGACATTGATGATTGTCATGTCATGTACGGATGTACTTTGTGGACGCCGTCTTCGCTCAACAGTAAGTCTTTGCTGTCGTCCAGCATTCTGTTTTTGTTTACTTTGTAGCCAGTTCAGTTTTAGTTTCGTTCTGCATAGCTTTCACTAAGCTTCAATGCCTTTTCTTAGGGGCACTTACCTTTTGTTTATTTTTGGTTTGAGCATTAGACACCTTTTTACCTGCACGCTGCCTACCGCTGTTTCTGACATCTACAAAGCAATTAGCTACCGGCTTCCACCTACTGATATGGTAGAGTATTACACGGTTACTCTGCTGAGCTCTAGACAGCACAGACACTCAACAACAACACATAATTTGTAGACTATAACTACTGGTTTGCAAAAAATATTTTTAACCCAAATAAGTGAACTTAGATAATCTTCCACGGCACACCAGACTGTATCACACGGTACACTAGTGGTTGAAAAACACTGCATTAGGCTACCTTTCTAGAAGGAAAACAGCCACTTGTTAGTCCAAGACTGGCCTGCAGAATATGCATGATTAGACTGGTCAAAAATGACCCTAAGGTCCCCAAGGTGCCGTGTTTAATCAAGGAGCAGCCGAGCTAAGGGCCAAGGATATGTAAGAGTCGTTAACATAACTGCGAGAGCAGCGTTTGGGCACGCTGACACTTTAGATCATCCATTGCCTGAGACGTGAGCTATCTTTGGCCGGGCATGTTGCAAACGTCTTAAGATAATATTTACTCTGGCGATAGCCACTTCCAACACAGAAACCGAAAGGAATTTTCTGGTCAGTTCTTCGCCAAAATCTAATCTGCTCGTTCTCGTGTCCAAGTGTAAGAAGCCGGAAGTCGATTCCGATAGAAGCGGAAAGCAAAAAGTATGAGAATAATCAACAACCATATTATGATAGCGCCACCATTTACAGTATATGAGCTGAAGTCAAGTATGGATGTGTCTTCAACTGAATGAAGGTGTCCCGGCATGATTGTCTGCATAACAATGTGGAGTCCTAAAACTTAATTGAAGAAGAAACTGAAGCTATTGAGCCATATCGGTTTGAACCGTATGCAAGCGAAACCGACGAAAACGACACGACAGCCAGCGACACGGGAGAAAGCCTACTCAGTGGCCTAGTGGTTAGAGTGTCCGCCCTGAGATCGGTAGGTTGTGAGTTCAAACCCCGGCCGAGTCATACCAAAGACTATAAAAATGGGACCCATTACCTCCCTGCTTGGCACTCAGCATCAAGGGTTGGAATTGGGGGTTAAATCACCAAAATGATTCCCGGGCGCGGCCACCGCTGCTGCCCACTGCTCCCCTCACCTCCCAGGGGGTGATCAAGGGTGATGGGTCAAATGCAGAGAATAATCTCGCCACACCTAGTGTGTGTGTGACAATCATTGGTACTTTAACTTTAACTTTAACTTTAAGAGATGGTCTCTACATTTTAATCAGGCCGCTTATTATCTTGAGCCTTGTCTGCTTGTGCCAAGTTCCAAAACAGCACAAACAATTTGGTGTACAAATAGAACCACGTGTCGTTGTCAAGCAGTTTTTGGTGCCCTGAAATCAAACAGGAGTTGGTCTAGATCAGGTGTGTCTAAACTACGGCTCCGTCTTTTTAATTTGGCCCGTGAGAGGCACAAGTTCAAAAAACCATGGCGGTAAGCGGTGTATTTATATCATTTACAAATAGCCAGGGGTCTGATAGTTGACGTTTTCCCGACCTCTGGTGGCCAACAAAGTACCCATATCATTAATGTACGTGCATTAAAACACATAATTCACTTATAAGACCCAAGCCAAACAACCTCCCCTAGTCATGGTGAAGAAAAAAAAAAACGGCCCAAAAAGGGCCAGATCTGACCCGCTACATTGTTTTATATGGCCCGCGAAAGCCTGGAAATAATATGCGTCAATAAAGAACTTGATCTTTTCTTACTAAATTTATTTTTTCTTTGTCTTTGCATTCGATTGCATATATTTCAAACCTGCATAAAATATTACAATGCATATTATATTATCATATCATACAAAAAATTGTGGTACCTTTTCTCCAGTTACAGCAATACACTGTAAATACAACAACCATAGATTTTACGGTAAAAAAAAAACTAGCAGCTCAGTAGCCAGAATTTTACCATTAAAAAAAACTGTGGTACCGTTCCTCCATTTAAAGCGATACACTGTAAATACAACGACCGTAGATTATACAGTTTAAAAAACTGGCAGATCAGTCACCAGAATTGTACAGTAAAAAAAAAGTGGTATCGTTTCTCCATTTACAGCAATACAGTACATACAATAATCATAGATTTTAGAGTAAGAACGAATTGCCAGCCCAGTCGCCAGAATTTTATCGTAAAAAATAAACTGTGGTAGTAGTGTTTTTCTATTTACAGAAATACACTATAAAAACAACAACTGTCGATTCTACAGTAAAAACAAATTGGCAGCTCAGTCGGCAGAATTTTACCGTAAAAAATAAATTGTGGTAGTAGTGCTTTTCCATTTCCAGTAATACACTAAAAACAATGCCTGTAGATTTTACAGTTAAAAAAACTTGCAGCTCAGTCGCCAGACTTGTAGCCTAAAAAAAAGTGGTACTGTTTTTTACAGCAATACACTATAAAAATAACAACCGTAGATTTTAGGGTAAAAAAAAAAAAAAAAAGAAGGCAGAATTTTACTGTAAAAAAAATAAATAAAACAATGGTACCGTCTTTCCATTCACGGTAATACACTGTAAAAACAACAACCATGGATGTTATGGTTAAAACCCGCCAGAATTATAGCGTAAAAAAACATAACGTTTTTGGGCGCGGCGTGGCTCGGTTGTTAGAACGACCATGCCAGCGACTTGAGGGTTCCTGGTTCGATTCCCATCTTCTGCCATCTTAGTCACGCTCGTTGTGTCCTTGAGCAAGACACTTTACCCTTGCTCCTGATGGGCTTTGCATGGCAGTTCCCGCCATCAGTGTGTGTGAATGGGTGAATGTGGAATTAGTGTCAATGCGCTTTTAGTACCTTAAAGGTAGAAAGGCGCTATACAAGTATAACTCATTTTCCTTTTACAGTAATACTTTGTACAAACCACTGTAAATTTTACTGTCAAATTCTGGCGACTGAGCTGTCTGGTATTATCTGTAAAATCTACAGATTTTTTTTTACAGAGTACTTGAAATACTGATCAAATCCTTATATACTTATATTCATATTTTATCTTACAAGCTTCAATGTGGCCTTCAATGAAAACGAGTTTGACACCCTTGGTCTACAGCAGTGGTTCTTAACCTGGGTTCGATCAAACCCTAGGGGTTCGGTGAGTCGGCCTCAGGGGTTCGGCGGAGCCTCCGCCACGGAGGTAAAGACACATCCGACTTATTGTGTAAATAAAAACTTCTCCTTATCGGCGTATTATGGATACCCCCAAACAATGTTCCCTCTAATTTTCCATCTGATTTGCAGGTTTTTTGATTGATTGATTGAAACTTACTAGTAGATTGCAAAGGAAGAGAATACATTATATGAAACAGTACAGTTTACACAGTACAGTACATATTCCGTACAATTGACCACTAAATGGTAACACCCCAATAAGTTTTTCAACTTGTTTAAGTCGGGGTCCACGTAAATCAATTCATGGTAATGCATACTTGCCAACCTTGAGACCTCCAATTTCGGGAGGTGGGGGGTGGGTGCGGGGGGCGTGGTTGGGGCGGGGGCGTGGTTAAGAGGGGAGGAGTATATTTACAGCTAGAATTCACCAAGTCAAGTATTTCATATATATATATATATATATATATATATATATATATATATATATATATATATATATATATATATATATATATATATCCCTGCGACCCCGAAGGGAATAAGCGGTAGAAAATGGATGGATGGATGGATATAGATATATATATATATATATATATATATATATATATATATATATATATATATATATAATAAATAATTGACTTTCAGTGAACTCTAGCTATATATATATATAAATAAAATAAATACTTGAATTTCAGTGTTCATTTATTTACACATATACACACACATAACACTCATCTACTCATTGTTGAGTTAAGGGTTGAATTGTCCATCCTTGTTCTATTCTCTGTCACTATTTTTCTAACCATGCTGAACACCCTCTCTGATGATGCATTGCTGTGTGGCACGCACAAAAGTGCTTTCATCAAATGCACTAGATGGCAGTATTGTCCTGTTTAAGAGTGTCACAACATTGCTGTTTACGGCAGACGGACTGCTTTACTGTAGACGTTCTTTATATTGTGGGAAAGCGGACTCAGGTCCGCATGGAGCTGGAGGGGGCGTGGCCTCCAGCTCCGCCTGAATTTCGGGAGATTTTCGGGAGAAAATTTGTCCCGGGAGGTTTTCGGGAGAGGCGCGGAATTTCGGGAGTCTCCCGGAAAATCTGGGAGGGTTGGCAAGTATGTGGTAATGTGTGTAAGGTGTGTAATTTGTTGTGAGTTTATGCACTGTGTTGGTTTTGTTCTTTGAAAAAGGTGATGTTCATGCACGGTTCATTTTGTGCACCAGTAAAAAAACATATAACCTTTTCTTGAATTTGGAAAAAAAAAACATTTTATTTTTCACTAAAGAAGGGTTCGGTGAATGCGCATATGAAACTGGTGGGGTTCGGGACCTCCAACAAGGTTAAGAACCACTGGTCTAGAGTCCCAAAGTTTGGGATGAACTGGAACGAAGATAAAGAGGGCGGCGGATCCCTGCCCGCCGTTTTCAGAACACATGGTACCGGTTGTCCAAGTGGAGACGCTGCGTTGTGCACAGGCGGAGGTCTTGATGAAGTGTCCACTGCTTTAGAACAGACCGGCCATTGTTGACAGCACATCAGTCTGCCTTGGAGAATGAAAGACCACTCTGAAGTCTGCCAGTACACAGTCTGCCTTTCACATGCTAGCTGGCACAATGCCTTGTTAGTCGCACTGACAGGAGATCGGCGATGGCTAAAACAAGGTCGGCTCTTGGAATCTGTAATCTGGACACAGGGCTTAGCATCCTGGGTCAGCACTGCAATCTGATGAAGGTCGCAAAGAACGCCGTTGCAGCACTTCTAAGCCTTGATCAATACCCTCAGAACCAAGGAGTATCAAGTATCGTTTGACAAACGATGACTCAGAGGTCCCGGGCGGAAGAAGGTTGCGCTCGAGGTCGACACTTTCCATCACGGGATCTATCAAGCGGCGTCAAACACGGCCTATTAATTTCAGTTGAGGGGAGGAAGTTGTGATGCATGCGAGGCGACAAAAGACACAAATCAAATAGCCCGGCCATAGCAAAACAAATACATCACAACCATACACCTCGCTGCGCATTAACATTATACGCCAGCTGCCAAGGAGCATTTGTAACCTGTTTTGAAAAGGGTTTGTATTCATATTCCAAATATTGTATTCCAAAAATGTTTTTGAATCGAGAATCGTGTTGAACTGAAAAGTGATTCGGAATCCCTAAGAATCGGAATGGACATTACTTGTGAGTAAGATTCACAACCCAAATGAATATAGATAACCTGATAAATGGTTAATTTCATCATTGGATAGATTGTAGTGTAAAACATCCATCCATCCATCCATCCATTCATTTTCTACCGCTTGTCCCGTTCAGTATCGTGGGGGGTGCTGGAGCCTATCTCAGCTGCTTCGGGCGGAAGGCAGGGTACACCCTGGACAAGTCGCCTCCTCATCACAGGGCCAACACAGATAGACAGACAACATTCACACTCACATTCACACACTAGGGACTATTGTAAAACATGTAAAATAAATATAAATACATAGCTTTATTTACTCAAAAGATTCTACACACAAGTACTGTCTACAAAATCTGTAGACCGTTCCATGGTAAGATCATTTAAACAAGGTTTCCTTCCAGTTGTGTTTATTATTCCTTTATACGCATGCGTAGTAGCGCTACTTAGCACAGCTCCTCATAACACCAGCAAACACAAGACATCAAAGTTTTTGAAGGTGCAATGTATGTTTGCGCGATAGAATTGATATAAATGTGGCCTACAATAGACATTTTATGTCAACCTAGCTGTGTCCCGCAAACTAGAGAGCGACAAGCTGCAAAGCGTCATCAACAGACGTAGCATCTGGGTAGCTACTGCAGCTAATGAATGACCTTCCACCTTGCGTAGCCGCTCATCCAAGTTACAGCCAATAAACTACATTTCTTACAACCAGCATTATCACTGGAGGACGAGGAAAAGCTTAGCATGTGACACATTGAGTAAGAGAAAACAGGACGAGACAAGAAGCTAAAGTAAATTAGCAAAACAACACTTTAACACAGACCTGGGCAAATTAAGGCCCATTGAGCTTTTCAATCTGGCCCGCCGGACATTCCCCCAATTTTTTTTTAGATCTTTAAGATGGAAACTGTAGCTGCCATTATGATGTGCAGTGATGTTTTTAAATGACCGTAAGTCTTAACTATAGAAAGTAGGGATCTCCGATAATATTGGACTGCCGATATTATCAGCTGATAAATGCTCTAAAATGGAATATCGGAAATTATCGGTATGGGTTTCAAAATTATCAGTATCGGTTTCAAAAAGTAAAATTTATGACTTTTTAAAACGCCGCTGTGTACACGGACGTAGGGAGAAGTACAGAGCGCCAATAAACCTTAAAGGCACTGCCTTTGCGTGCCGGTCCAGTCACATAATATCTACGGCTTTTCACACACACGTGAATGCAAGTCATACTTGATCAACAGCCATACAGGTCACACTGAGGGTGGCCGTATAAACAACTTTTACACTGTTACAAATATGCGCCACACTGTGAACCCACACCAAACAAGAATGACAAACACATTTCGGGAGAACATCCGCACCGTAACACAACATAAACACAACAGAACAAATACCCAGAACCCCTTGCAGCACTAACTCTTCCGGGACGCTACAATATACACCCCCCGCTACCCCCCGCCACCTCAACCTCCTCATGTTCTCTCAGGAAGAGCATGTACCAAATTCCAAGATGTTGGCATTTTTTTTCATAACTTGAGTTGATTTATTTTGGAAAACCTTGTTACATTGTTTAATGCATCCAGCGGGGTATCACAACAAAATTAGGCATAATAATGTGTTAATTCCATGACTGTATACATCGGTATCGGTAATTAAGAGTTGGACAATATCGGAATATCGGCAAAAAAGCCATTATCGGACATCTCTAATAGAAAGTATTTCAATGGTTGGAATCTGCGCTTTTGCATGATATACTAGTTACTATGGTAATCTAATTAGTTACTATGGTAATCTAAGTCACAGCAGGTCAGACGAGGCACCAAGCAGTGTGGGTGGGGAGCGTTTCCACAGAGTGTTTCCAGAGCGGCCAGCCTGAAATGTGGGTGTCAGGGACAGACACGGAAGGAGATTTTTACAGCAAAGTTCTAAAGCTTAGACTGCAAGTGTGTTGTTTTTTTTACCCTATGCTGAAAACATTATTTCGCTGTGTTTGTTGCATTTTTTGTTGCTTTTCGCTTGATTGTAAAATATGTCGATCGAGAGGGGGTGTGACGTTCATATGTTGTCAATAATCAGTGTTTTATCGTTCATAGTTAATATTGTAAATCCTACATTCTTTATTTTCACGTACATTCTGGGTGTCTCATTCAGTAAAAATATGTAAAATCCCATTCTGTTTTTTAAGGCGGTCTGTCATAACGTTTTTAGCATTCAATCAGACAATATTGTGAGGTTTTGTATTAGTGTTGCTAAAAATCAGATATACCGGCCCCCCAGACACATTTATTTCTGTAAATTTGGCCCCCCGAGGCAAAATAATTGCCCAGGCCTGCTTTAACAGAAGTCTGGCTGAAACTGAGTAACCAGCTATGAACAGAAAATGAGCAAGTAGAGTAATAAGAGTCCGGGGAGAGAAAATTACAACAACACTGTAAGCGGACATGTCTGAAAAACGGAAATTATGTAATACAATGGCAGCTGCAGGAAGAGCCTTTGTAACCTGTAAGACTTTATGAAATGGTGCCATATGCCAAATAACACATTGTAATATATCAAAATATGGCTATCTATATGGTTATCGCCCATCCCGAGTAGTAGTATGTAGTCCACTTTGTGTCCTACATACAGTACACTGCAAAAACTGAAATCTAAGTAAGATTAAATATCTCAAATAAGGGTGATATTTGCTTATTTTCTGTCTGATAAGATAATTCTTCTCACTAAGCATATTTTATGTTAGAGTGTCTTACTTGTTTTAAGGGTTTTGGTCCTAAATGATCTCAGTAAGATATTACAGCTTGTTGCTGAGATTTTATGACCTATATTGAGTAAAACATGCTTGAAACTAGAATATCAACTGATGCAAAGCTGTGTCATCAACACTCACAAGTATAAAACTACTTTTTTAAAGTAATAATTTCTTATTTCAAGCATGAAAAAAAAATCAGGACTTTGACACAATTGTGTCTCATAATTAAAACAGATGACAGCCAAATGGACTTTGCTGTTTTATTTTCAATGAAACAATAAAAAATACATACTCCTATAGTAGTACAGTTGGCACAGTACAGTAAACTGACAGTTAATATTTAAACATGTGACATTTCTAACAAATTTGAACAGAAATAGTTCATGCACATTCAGACAAATTCTTCAAAATTACAATTAAAATTTTTTTGGCCCGGGGCCGGGCTGTATATATGTGCACTAATTGACTGAAAGAGCACGCACTTGGCGCGATGATGTCATGTCGTCGATGGAAAAATGCATTTTTAGACCATATGATTTGCCTGAGCAGTTAGGAGACCCCGAGGGGGTTGCCTTTCCATTCACAACAATAAATTAGTTTTTAGTATAAGTTTGCTGGTTTCAACAAATGTAATGTCAAACGCATATCATTAAGTCAAGATAATGACACTAGCATGTACTTAATTTAAGAAGATTTTTCAACATATTGAGCAAAAAGGTCTCATCTTTTTTTTTTCTACCAAGAAAAGTGCACTTGTTATTAGTGAGAATATACTTATTTTAAGGTATTTTTGGGTTCATTGAGGTTAGCTAATTTTACTTGTTTTGCAAAGTCTTGACAAGCCAAATTTGCTTGTTCTATTGGCAGATAATTTTGCTTAGTTCAAATAAAACACCCCTCATTTTTGTATTTTTTTTTTCTTGTTTCTGAACATTGACTTTTTGCAGTGTAGCATGACACCTCACCTCAACAGGGAAGCTGAACTTAACATACCGTATTTTTCAGAGTATAAGTCGCACCAGAGTATAAGTCGCACCTGCCGAAAATGCATAATAAAGAAGGAAAAAAACATAAGTCGCACTGGAGCCCGGCCAAACTATGAAAAAAACTGCGACTTATAGTCCGAAAAATACGGCAATTTGTTAAGAATTCGAACATGATTAGTCTATTCAAAGAGCCTGGGTGAAGTGTATCCCTTCTGATGGCCTGCAGCCATAAATGTTTCATTACTGAGGGGTTTCCCTCGTTTGGCTCCCACTCCCACAGCTGACAAGAGGTGTAGGGGGAGCCGTCAGCTGCCCGGGTCTTCCTGACTTGGCCGCCTGTGTTTCCTCGTCAATTTAACACCGCTCCACATCCTGTCCTCCTATGCGGGAAGAATGTTCTCACAGAAAGGGAGGACAAATATGGACTGAGGGCAGTAGCCGAGCAAAGACTCTTTAAAGACAACTTAGTCCTTGAAGGATTCCGGGATGTCAAAGTCCGTCCTCTGAAGTTGAGCTTCCACTCCTTTCTACAAGTAAGACTGTTTCTTTCAGGAATCAATCCATAAACGCCAAAGCTTGCCAATTCTAAATGAGAAGGGCCTGTCCACAGTCTCAGTTCTGGTTCTTCCCAACTGTATTTGACGGGTTTGAGGTCAGGGCTCTCAAGCTTTTTAACTGTAAACTCGGGATGAGCAACAGCTTAAAATCTATATTGTGATACTTATTGCAGCCCCCGGCAATAACGATATATATCACAATATATTATTTGGCATATAAAAATGATAATACATTTTTTTTTAAATGGGTGAGAAAGGCTCCTAATTTAACATGTTGTGTCATATCCAGTGTATTAAACCAGTGTTTTTCAACCTTTTCTGAGGCAAGGCACATTTTTTTCATTGAAAAAGGCACACTACCAGCAGAAAACATTAAAAAATTAAACTCAGCAGCCGATATTGACGATAAAAAGTTGTTCTCGCATTTGTTGGATATGAATTCAAACCATAACCAAGCATGCATCACTATAGTTCTTGTCTCAAAGTAGGTGTACTGTCGCGACCTGTCAAATCGCGGCGTGACTTATTTTGAGGTTTTTGGTGTTTTCCTGTGTGTAGTCTTTTAGTTCTTGTCTTGCGCTCCTATTTTGTTCTTGATTGTCGTGTCAAGTACGGATGTACTTTGTGGACGCCATCTGCTGCTCCCACACGCTGTAAGTTTTTGCTGTCGTCCAGCATTCTGTTTTTGTTTATTTTGTAGCCAGTTCAGTTTTAGCTTCGTTTAGCATAGCCATCCCTAAGCTTCAATGCCTTTTCTTAGCGGCACTCGCCTTCTGTTTATTTTTGGTTTAAGCATTGGATACCTTTTGACAACATGGTTCTACTGTTAAAATCTAATAAGAACTTATTCTTCTGTTTTTTATAGCAGTGGTTCTCAAACTTTTCTCACCAAGTACCACCTCAGAAAACACTTGGCTCTCCATGTACTACCATAATGACCAATATTAAAATACAGTAGCGTAGTAGGCTTAAGTATTCATTAAAAAACAAGGCAGAGGTTTTATTTAACAAATATATTTAATAATATTGGCCACTGTAACATTACACACAATTTAAACATTAACACTGTTTGAATATTTAATTAAGTGATTATTTGGCTTACCACTATATGGAGCCCACGTACCACTATTTGACAATCACTGATTTAGCTACTTAACATTAGTTTTATGCGATACTACATATTTGGGTATCAATCCAATAGCAAGCACCTACAGGGGCAGTATTTATCATACCAATTATGGAGGTTTTGTGTCTTTATTACAAAAGGTTTTTTTTTTACACTGAATTTATGTAACTGAATTTTTTGCGTTTTAAATTAGTGAACTGAATATTAGTACATCAAATTTCATTGAAAATAAATCAGTGCTTGAAAATTAAGTATATAAAAAATCAGTGCATAAAAATTCAGTGTAAAAAAAATTCAGTGTAAAAAAAAATTCAGTGTAAAAAAATCAATGCAGAAAAATGTATGTCGAAAAATTCGCTGCCTCAAAAAGCTGAAGGCTGAAGCGATCGATCGTGTCTCAGAAGCAGCCAATGAGGTGTAAAGTTTGAAGTCACGTGACATAAAGCATAAAAAAGGCAGTTAACTGGCATAATATAACATAATATAACCAGGTGCTACATCACACAAACTAAAACCTGACCACCAGGTGTGCAGTTTTTTACACTGACAGTTTTTACACTGAATTGTTATACACTGAATGTTAAAACACTGATTTTTTTTCAATGAAATTGTCAGCCCAATTTGATGTAAAAAAAATTCAGTTCACAAAATTCAAACGCAAAAATTCAGTTACATAAATTCAGTTTAAAAAAAAAAAAGCTTTCGTAATAAAGACCCAAATTAACCTCCATACCAATGCTGATACTTCAAATGTTTGACATCATTGAATGATAACATTTCCAACACAATTGAAATCAGACAAAAACACAGGATAAATTAATTAAATATGTAACCCATTTCCTACTGTTGGCTCTGATTTAAATACTTTGGTTTTGGGCCTTAAAGCCCTCCTGTGTCCAGGAACGTTTTGTTAGTAATAACAAAAACAAAACATAACATTACATACTTTTTTGATGATAAAAAATATCAATCTAGTCACTGTATTATCAACTATATAATGATAAGTTTATATTTGTATCGATCTGCCCAACTTTGTTTAGATTCAAGAGCTCTAGCTTTGTGGCTAGCATATCCTCCTACGGTGTGTAGTGTAGCATGTTTATATATACCTCAGCCTTCAGTGATAATGATACATGTAGGAAACAGTTTATTTGCTGCGATGGAGGCGTTAGCCGCAAGCTTGCTCGCGAGCCCTTCCCCAGAGTGTTGAAATCGTGTTAATTCGCTTGTCCCTGTCAAATTTACAGGACACAACTAGCAAGTGTCATTAACATGCATTATCACTAGAGATGTCCGATAATGGCTTTTTTGTCGGTATCCGATATTCCGATATTGTCCAACTCTTAATTACCGATTCTGATATCAACCAATACCGATATATACAGTCGTGGAATTAACACATTATTATGCCTAATTTTGTTGTGATGCCCCGCTGGATGCATTAAACAATGTAACAAGGTTTTCCAAAATAAATCAACTCACATTATGGAAAAAAATGCCAACATGGCACTGCCATATTTATCATTGAAGTCACAAAGTGCATTATTTTTTTCAACATGCCTCAAAACAGCAGCTTGGAATTTGGGACATGCTCTCCCTGAGGGAGCATGAGGAGGTTGAGGTGGGCGAAGTTGGGGGGCGGGGTTTAGGTGGGGGGGAGGGGGGAGGAGGTAGCGGGTAGCGGGGGGTGTATATTGTAGCGTCCCGGAAGAGTTAGTGCTGCAAGGGGTTCTGGGTATTTGTTCTGTTGTGTTACGGTGCGGATGTTCTCCCGAAATGTGTTTGTCATTCTTGTTTGGTGTGGGTTCACAGTGTGGCGCATATTTGTAACAGTGTTAAAGTTGTTTATACGGCCACCCTCAGTGTGACCTGTATGGCTGTTGACCAAGTATGCCTTGCATTCACTTGTGTGTGTGTGTGAAAAGCCGTAGATATTATGTGATTGGGCCAGCACGCAAAGGCAGTGCCTTTAAGGTTTATTGGCGCTCTGTACTTCTCCCTACGTCCGTGTACCACTCCATACGGCGGCGTTTTAAAAAGTCATAAATTTTACTTTTTGAAACTGATACCGATAATTTCCGATATCACATTTTAAAGCATTTATCAGCCGATAATATCGGCAGTCCGATATTATCGGACATCTCTAATTATCACAACGTAACGATAGTATTAAAAGTTTTATTGTCGGCCGACTCTCTATCATTTATATCCTATATTGTCTATATCGCGCAACCCTACTGTAAACTCATATGTCTTTGTTATGTTCATTGCTTTGTGCACTAATGCTGGAACTCTAAAGGGCCTCACCCAGCCACCTTTCAATTCTGGTGTAAACAATATCAAAGGCAGAAAGGTGTGTCCTGTACTTCCTGTTCCAGACAGAGGAAGGAATCTCAAGTGTTCAGCCCTATTTGCTTGTAAAGCTCTTCTATTTCCCATTTGACAGGACCTCCGACTCTCAACAAAGCGCCGTTTCGTGCCATCATTTCCGTCAGACTTAAACGCTGGGGTGATCTGCGTAGTGCGCCGTCTCCTGGGGCAATAGGAGCCTTGTGATCGGCGCAAAAAGCAGGAAGCAAACACTTACGTTATCCTCCCCCAGGACCCCCGCGTCCCAGACATTCCTGTCTTTATCCAATAGTCTATAAAAAGGAACTATAAAAATGATGAAGTGCAACAGGGGCTGAAATCAGAGTCAAAAGAATGGCTACTGCTGCTCAGTGCACTGGTGAACTACTATCCCATTCAGCCCACTTGGACTGCACTGTCTGTTCTACAATAGGACCTGCGCTCTTTTTTTAGCGCTCTGCCATTTTTACCAGTTAATCTACCAATGCACACACTGCGGATGGTTTCGGGTCGGTTTTCGGCTCCACAGGCGAGTAATTACAGACATGGTGTTGTTGTGCAAGGCTTTCTTACAACAAAAATCCCCATGTGCGACCAACTTTTAGCCTGCTTTTTGGGGCGTCCTTAAAAACACAGGATTGTCTTTCAGCATTGCACATTTCAAAAGCATCAGCTCACCCCACACTGTGAGCAGGGATGCACGCCTGGCCGGCTGGAAATTCTTCACATTCCCAACGTTCACCTTTCATTTCAGTTGAGTTGAGTTGACTTGAGTTGAGTTGAGTTTGAGTTTGAGTTTATTTGGAACATGCATGCATACAACATGATACATCACAATTTCCAGTTTCTCTATTCAACATGTACGAAAAGGAGTAGGAAGAAGCAGAGCTTATTTAATCATACCCCTTTTCTTTTACATAACAGTTGCTAAAACTTTTGTTCACTTCCTGTTCTCAATTTTTTCACAATATACTCCATAAGTAATCACAATAAAAATTAAAGCTGCAAGCAGCGATGGACGGGACCGACTTTGAGGGCTCATAAAATCCAAACCGGAGCAGTAATTAAAACTCTTTCATCAACTTTTAATCAGAAGGGTTCAATCTCTCTCCTGTGCTAATTTGAAGCCGACACGACAAACGCGCTCTCAGGAGATAATGTTTGAAAAAAGATGGCTCTTTTTACTCAACTTTTGTTTTGAAGGGAGGATTGCAAACTTCCTGTTGATTTTTGCTGGGGTTGTCAGTGTATGAAATCTAGGTCTAAGTGAGACCTACATAGAGGTTTTTGTTTCATGTCTCTACGACATTCCTACTGGGAGTTACAGGCAGTTTTATCTGTGTTTTCTTCCTAGGGGGCGCTAGAGCGCTATTTTGAGTTTTGGGGTTTGGTTTTTTGATTAGATCGCAATTTTTGCCAGTCCTGATGTGTGTGTCCAATTTGGTGACTTTTGAAGCATGTTAAGGGGGTCAAATTACAGCTCAAAGAGGCGGCGGTATAATAATAAAACGCTAGAAATTCAATAGGGTCCTCTGTCCCAAAGGGACTCGGTCCCTAATAAATAAATAATACTCTGTGAAGTAAGTTACATTTCATATGGTGAGATTGATTGATTGATTGAAACTTGTATTAGTAAATTGCACAGTACAGTACATATTCCATACAAATGACCACGAAATGGTAACACCTGAATAAGTTTTTCAACTTGTTTAAGTCGTGGTCCACGTAAATCAATTCATGGTAAAGATGAGTAAGATTATCTTGAAAATGAATAGATGGATGAGATAAATTCAGAATGTTTATCATGGTTCTTCTTCTTTGTACTTTGTAAACACTAAGTTTGAAGAGTTTCTTGAAGTGGATCATATTAGTACATTGTTTGATTTCTTTGCTTAATCCATTCCATAATTTAATTCCACATACTGATATACTGAAGGTCTTAAGTGTTGTACGTGCGTACTAATGTTTTAAATTAAATTTTTCCTCTAAGATTATATTTCTCCTCTTTTGTTGAGAAGAATTGTTGTATAATCTTGGGTAGCAGGTTATAGTTTGCTTTGTGTATAATCTTAGCTGTTTGCAAATTCACTATGTCGTGGAATTTCAGTATTTTTGATTCAATAAATAAGGGGTTTGTATGTTCTCTGTATCCTCTATATTTGCGCCCGGTTCATTGTTGGCGAAAGCTGCGTCTTGATTAGACGCCATATAGCTGTGTGCTCAGATAATCAGGTTTTGGCCTTCAATACGGACTTTTGTCTCATGCATCTGGAATAATGAGATCAGACTCTTGGAAATGAGCAATGTAAACGTGTGCAGACTTTGCATTACTACATATGGAGGGTTGTACGGTATACCGATACTGGTATAGTATCGCGGTACTAATGAATCCAAAATGGTACTATACTCTGTTTTGATTGATTGATTGAGACTTTTATTAGTAGATTACACAGTACAGTACATATTCTGTACAATTGACCACTAAATGGTAACACCCGAATAAGTTTTTAAACTTGTTTAAGTTGGGGTCCACGTTAATCAACTCATGGTTTGAAAAGTACCGGTTCCTGGGCATGACGGCGTGTCCTCACGTCATGACATTGCTGGTTTTGCGAGCAGAGGAGCATGTTCGGCAGCGCACCATCACAGAGTACTTACAAGCAGACAAGGTGTGTAGACAGAAAAGGGAGAACGGACGTATTTTGGCCTAAAAACTAAAGATAAAGGTGAAACTATAACACTGAAACGCCCTCAGGAAGAGATGCTTTAAGATATGGCTAGCGAACGTCCATCCGCCGTCGGCAGTGTTTTAGCTACTTCTCAATCACTAATCTTCGCCTTCATGGCGACGAATAAAGTAAGTTTCTTACAAGTATCATCCCTGCAGGACGAGGAATAGCTAAACATGCTTCACTCCACACCGTAGCTCACTGGCGTCACTATGTAAAAAAAACGGCATGGGTGGAGCTACACCTGACATCCACTGTAATGATACCAAGTACAGGAGCGTATGTAGTCGATACTACTATGATTACATCGATATTTTTTATTGTCACACAATCTTTTTTCCTTTTTTTACAATTCATATTATGTTTATTAACCCAGGAAATACGTTCCTGTACACATGAGGACTTTGAATATGACCAACGTACTATCCTGTAACTACTCGGTATCGGATTGAATGTGTGGTATCATCCAAAACTAATGTAAAGTATCCAAACAACAGAAGAATAAGTGATTAATACATTTTTAACAGAAGTGTAGATAGAACATGTTGAAACGGAAAAAAACAGATATTAACAGTAAATGAATAAGTGGATTAATAATACATTTTTACAGCTTGTCCTTTATAATTTTGACAAAATAATAGAATGAGAAATGACACAATATGTTACTGCATATGTCAGCAGACTAACTAGCAGCCTTTGTTTGTTTACTTAAGACTAAAAGACAAGTTGTCTAGTATGTTCACTGTTTTATTTAAGGACAACATTGTTCTTTGATTGCAATAAGAAACATATGTTTCATGTAAGGCTGCAACAACTAATCGATTAAAATCGATTATAAAAATAGTTGGCGATTAATTTAGTCATCGATTCGTTGGATCTATGCTATGCGCAGAGGCTAATTTATTTTATTTGTTCATTTTTTATTTTTTTATAAACCTTTATTTATAAACTGCAACATTTACAAACAGCTGAGAAACAATAATCAAAAATAATTATGGTGCCAGTATGCTTTTTTTTCTCCCCAATAAAATACTGGAAAGGATAGAAATGTAGTTTGTCTCTTTTATCCGATTATTAATCGATTAATCCAAGTAATAATCGACAGATTAATCGATTATCAAATTAGTTGTTGGTTGCAGCCCTAGTTTCATGTACCGTAAGATTTTTTGTTAAAATAAATCCAATAATGCCATTTTTTGTGGTCCCCCTTATTTAGAAAAGTACCGAAAAGTATCAAAATACATTTTGGTACCGGTACTAAAATATTGGTATTGGGACAAGCCTAATATTAGAGTTGTCAAAAAAAAGGATACTTTCATACTAAGGTTGCACGATAAACAATGTAAATAATTAACATTTGGCTGACGGTAGAGCTTTTAATATTATTATTATACCATAATAATGCATGTTGAACGTGTCCCTCTATACTAAGTCAGGAATACATGGCGGCAAATAAACTACGCATAACACCGCTTCACAACACACCTCACACGCGCCTGCTTTGCCAAAGAATAAGAGGTAGAAGGAGTGATATGTGATGCACTTTATCGACTTTTTTGCTATATTTAGCGAGTCGAGGTATATATTAAGGTGAATGTGAAGTAATGGAAACCACAAGCCCAGGGAGTGTGCATTATTGCCATGCCATGCAGAAAACCTCCAGCAAATTATATCACTTCTACATTCTGATTGCAGCATATGATGTCCTACTCAGATTTTTTTGTCCAACCCGACCTTTTTATGTTGTTGTTTACATTATTAAAAATGCGATGTCTAATGTGAGCGCAGTCTGTCACACGTGCAGCAGTGTTTACCAAAGTAAACGTGGCTTCTAATTCTAGTAGTGGTGCATTTGTGGCAATTTCAAAGATTTTGTGCAATCAAAGTCAACATTTTCTGAACCAAATTATTGTGCATAGATCGAGGGTCCCCAAACTTTTTGACCCGAGGGCCGCATTGGGTTCAACGAAATGTGGCCAGGGGCCGGGCTTTTTAAAAATAAAAATGTTAAAAATTAAAAAGAAATATATAAATAAATAAATTTAAAAATATATATACATAATAATAATAATAATCATAACAATAACAATAATAAATATATGCATGCATGCATACATACATACATACATACATACATACATACATACATACATACATATATATATATATATATATATATATATACATATATATATATATTTATATTAGGGCTGCAACAACTAATCGATTAAATCGATTATAAAAATAGTTGGCGATTAATTTAGTCATCGATTCGTTGGATCTATGCTATGCGCATGCGCAGAGGCTACTTTTTTTATTTTATTTATTTTTTTATTTTTATAAACCTTTATTTATAAACTACAACATTTACAAACAACTGAGAAACAATAATCAAAATAATTATGGTGCCAGTATGCTGGGTTTTTTTCAAATAAAATACTGGAAAAGTCTCTTTTATCCGATTAATCGAAGTTGCAGCCCTAATATATATATATATATATATACATATATATATATATATATATATATATATATATATAAATGATAAATGGGCTGTACTTGTATAGCGCTTTTCTACCTTCAAGGTACTCAAAGCGCTTTGACATTACTTCCACATTTACCCATTCACACACACATTCACACACTGATGGAGGGAGCTGCCATGCAAGGCGCTAACCAGCACCCATCAGGAGCAAGGGTGAAGTGTCTTGCTCAGGACACAACGGACATGACGAGGTTGGTACTAGGTGGGGATTGAACCAGGGACCCTCGGGTCGCGCACGGCCATTCTTCCACTGCGCCACGCCGTCCCATATACTGTAAATATGTATGTCTCTTTGCAGATTAGACAAACTGCCTTCTCCTTAAACTGAACAAAAAAAGTCATGTCCACTGATGTTTAAAAACTCTACACTCTGAATCTATTTTATATTTCCCCAAGAAATTAAATAAAAACAGTAAAAAAGGAAAAAGAGTGAAAAGGCAAAACATAATGAGAAAAGGCTGACAATGAGAAAAAATAAAAACACATATATTTGTCCTTAACTATGTTTTAGCCTCCTTTTTCATTACAAAATTACATTATAACATAATGTGTAAAAAGATGTTGAAATGATCCTAAATACTTGACAGTTAGACACAGTTTTTGATAAAGTAGCGAATTTAAAAGTACACGGGTTTCTGTTTTTTTTAATTATGGTATTGAATAAGTCTCGAGAATAGTGGAAATTCTTAAGTACCAATTTTCCGGACCATAGGGCGCACCGGATTATAAGGCGCATTGCCGATGAACGGTCTATTTTTGATCTTTTTCCATATATAAGGCGCATTAAAAGGAGTCATATTATTAAATTTTTTTTCTAAATGTAAAACACTTCCTTGTGGTCTACATAACATGTAATGGTGGTTCCTTGGTCAAAATGTTGCATAGATGATGTTTTACAGATCATCTTCAAGCCGCTTTCTGACAGTCGCATCAGGATGCGCCGTTTTGTGGGCGGTCTTATTTACGTGGCTCACCTTCGACAGTCATATTGCAGCCTACACATATCTATTATGTTTGACTGCCATCTACTGGTCACACTTGTCATTTCACTATGTACCAAATAAAATAGCTTCGAGGTCGGTAAGCAAAACCAGAATTATTCCGTGCATTAGGCGCACTGGGTTATAAGGCGCACTGTCGAGTTTTGAGGAGAAAAAAGGGTTTTAAGTGTGCCTTATAGTCCGGAAAAAATATGGTATCGTATTAAGTATCAACTAAATTCTGGTATTGTGATCAATCCATTCCAGGCTGCTGGTCAACCCTAAATTTGTTCGGCTTAATTTGTGCAACTTCAGAGGCATAATTTCCCTAAAACCTTTGGTAGAATGTTGAGTTTTACAAGTTCAAAAGCATTTCACTTTTAAGAGGTGATACAGTTTAATATCCAGCAACCCAGCATCCTCTGCAGTGGACATCTGTGTTGTTTTTTTCAAAATGTGCAACTCTGACTAAACAAATAGACGCTGGCTCTTATGAATTGATGTCAGATCGAACCTTCACTCCATCACAATGAATCATTTCAGGGAGGTTCTTTTGCAAGACGTCTTTTCGGAGAATGGACTGCACAGGAAGTGTGTGTAACATGTGGTTAATGACAAGGCTCCGCCCTGAGGATGTCTGAAGAAATAAGCAATTAGATTAGACGAGCCCTTCCTGTTTCTTTTAAGAAGCCATCCCGGACTAGATCTGCTTGACAGTTGCATGCTAGCATCACTCGTCGACTTACGACAAGAGGTGGGGGGCGGGGGGGGGGGGGGGGACATTTAGGAATGCAGCTCAATGGATTACATTTGTGGACTTATTCAAAATGTCATCATCAATGGCAACGGAGATAAAGCAGGCTTTCATTTTTTCCCTTTCAAGCATGAGTCATAGAACCAAGAAAGCAGAGCAACGTCTACGTTTAAAACTTCAGACACATCATAGCAAAGTCCTTGTTGTGGGGTTGCCACAGCAACTGGAAATAGTGACAAGACTCATTGATTCAAGTGCAGTCCAAATGACACAACCGAATCTTGGGACTATCAACGTCATAACTGATGAATTGTCAATAACTGGTGGATTAATGGTGTCTTTGCAACTCCTTTGTCTAAACAATAACAAACATGACATCAGCTTTGGGAAAGTTAAGCTACAACCACTCGATCCTTTTTGATTGATTGATTGGGACTTTTATTAGTAGATTGCACAGTACAGTACATATTCCGTACAATTGACCACTAAATGGTAACACCCGAATAAGTTTTTCTACTTGTTTAAGTCGGGGTCCACGTTAATCAATTCATGGTACAAATATATACTATCAGCATAATACAGTCATCACACAAGTTAATCATTAGAGTATATACATTGAATTATTTACAATCCGGGGGGTGGGATGTGGAGGGGGTTGGGGCGGGGGTAGGATATGTACAGCAAGCAGTGAACATAGTGAGCTCAGAAAGCATAAGAACAAGTATATACATTTGATTATTTACATTTGATTATTTACAATCCGGGGGGAGGGTGTTAGTCTAGGGTTGTAGTTGCCTGGAGGTGTTCTTTTAGTGAGGTTTTGAAGGAGGATAGAGATACACTTTCTTTTACACCTGTTGGTAGTGCATTCCATATTGATGTGGCATAGAAGGAGAATGAGTTAAGACTTTTGTTGGATCGGAATCTGGGTTTAACGTGGTTTGTGGAGCTCCCCCTGGTGTTGTGGTTATGGCGGTCATTTACGTTACGGAAGTAGTTTGACATGTACTTCGGTATCAGGGAGGTGTAGCGGATTTTATAGACTAGGCTCAGTGCAAGTTGTTTTACTCTGTCCTCCACCCTGAGCCAGCCCACTTTGGAGAAGTGGGTAGGAGTGAGGTGTGATCTGGGGTGGAGGTCTAGAAGTAATCTGACTAGCTTGTCTGGGATGTTTGGAGTCTAGATTTGAGGGTTTTGGAGGTGCTACCACTCCTCTGTGCAGCATTATTCTGCCAATTACAACACTGGCATTGAAACAGGAGTTCAGAATAGTCACTGACAGATTTGTGATGATTCAAAAAATATATTTTTTAGTGCATCAAGGAAGTGTTGTCACAACAGCTGCACTTTGTAGTGTCATTCTGTCTCGGTAACATGCTAACATCAGTGCAGCTTGTTTGGGTTTCTTGCGAGCAACTTCTGTCAGTAGGCAGCCTCAAAAATAAAACACCCCTAATTCTGCAAAATGAAAGGAATTCCTATAAAAAGCACACTCACGCATGAGATGCAGATTGATTTTTTTTGTTTGGGAGTCACAATGAAGTGCTAAAAATGGACTATTAATACTACAAATGACTGCAAGACAACGAGTCGTCCTTATCAATGTTGACAAGAGATGAAGGGCAACTGTCCAAATTAGACACAGGAAGTACCGCTTTTATGACCGGCATTTCCTCTTGTGTCGTGTGGAAGAAGCGAGTCACAAATAGTTTCATACAGGTGACCAGTTTCTTAACCAGTTCCACCATGTGGCTTTGAGGACAACCACCAGGGTTAATGTGTTTTTAGCTCCAACTACACTGTGCGAATTGATTAAGGACATTAATGTTTAGAAAAGTCAGCCTCTAATAAGGAAAGTCTTTGTCCATTAGGGATGAAACTAGAGATGTCCGATAATGGCTTTTTTGCCGATATCCGATATTCCGATATTGTCCAACTCTTAATTATCGATTCCGATATCAACCGATACTGATTTATACAGTCGTGGAATTAACACATTATTATGCCTAATTTTGCAGTGATGCCCCGCTGGATGCATTAAACAATGTAACAAGGTTTTCAAAAATAAATCAACTCAAGTTATGGAAAAAAAATGCCAACATGGCACTGCCATATTTATTATTGAAGTCACAAAGTGCATTTTTTTTTTTTAACATGCCTCAAAACAGCAGCTTGGAATTTGGGACATGCTCTCCCTGAGAGAGCATGTGGAGGTTGAGGTGGGCGGGGTTTGGGGGGGGGGGGGGTAGCGGGGGGTGTATATTGTAGCGTCCCGGAAGAGTTAGTGCTGCAAGGGGTTCTGGGTATTTGTTCTGTTGTGTTTATGTTGTGTTACGGTGCGGATGTTCTCCTGAAATGTGAAGTGAAGTGAATTACATTTATATAGCGCTTTTCTCCAGTGACTCAAAGCGCTTTACAGAATGAAACCCAATATCTATATTACATTTAAACCAGTGTGGGTGGCACTGGAGCAGGTGGGTAAAGTGTCTTGCCCAAGGACACAACGGCAGTGACTAGGATGGCGGAAACGGGAATCGAACCTGGAACCCTCAAGTTGCTGGCACGGCCACTCTACCAACCGAGCTGTGCCGAAATGTGTTTGTCACTCTTGTTTGGTGTGGGTTCACAGTGTGGCGCATATTTGTAACAGTGTTAAAGTTGTTTATACGGCCACCCTCAGTGTGACCTGTATGGCTGTTGACCAAGTATGCATTGCATTCACTTGTGTGTGTGAAAAGCCGTAGATATTATGTGATTGGGCCGGCACGCAAAGGCAGTGCCTTTAAGGTTTATTGGCGCTATGTACTTCTCCCTACGTCTGTGTACACAGCGGCGTTTTAAAAAGTCACAAATTTTACTTTTTGATACCGATACCGATAATTTCCGACATTACATTTTAAAGCATTTATCGGCCGATAATATCGGCAGTCCGATATTATCAGACATCTCTAGATGAAACAGTTTATTGAGGTCTTATAGAGCCAGTGCAATTAGCAGGGGTGTGCAACAGGGATGTCGGCCTGGACTAGGGCTGGGTGATATGGCCAAAAAAAAATTATCGGAATTATTTTTTTCATATCATCCAATCTCGATTACAATTTTTTTTTTTTTTTTATTGAAGCGGAGAGTACTGCATCCCTACTGTTTACTACTGCTGTATCTTGTAAAAAAAAAAACATTTCCACCATCTTTGATCAAGGTAATATATGGAAACAGATGACAGCTGTCATTTAGTTCATATATATAATTGTGTTTACGTGAAGTGCAACAGTACAGGTAATCCACGCTAGAATCCGTACCTGGTTTTAGGGCCACGATTTTGCTTCTTTTTTGGTATGTTTTGTGGGGTTAAAGAGAACAACTTTTTTGCCTCTCAATTTTTATTTTGTTTTTTTGCTTGTCGTCACAAATATTCTGCCGGAAACCAAGTATAATTGGTGTAGTGATTACTATAAGAGTTTTATTTCAACTTAACATTTACTAAACAACACTTTCAAATGGTAAATTATGACTTGTATTCTTTAATTACTTGTATACATCAGTGCTTCTCACCAGTGCTTTGGCAAACAACAAGCGATGACTCAGATTGTGGAGTTTTTAAAACCCAAATTCTGTATCTTATATTGAATGAAAATACATTAAAGAGCACTTTGAATTTGAGGTTTTATGTGTACCAACACAATAAACAAGTTTAATGATTATTTCAGGAACAAAATGTTTTTTTAGGGGTGTTTTATATTATTTTATTTTTTTAGTACATGTTATATCAGAGAAGTGATATCTTTGCAAACACTTAAAAAAAAGTCTGATTAAAAATATTTAGATATTATTTTATTAAATTAGTGGGCGTGTCGATTCTCCCAGTCAGGACCAATACATTCACATAGATGTTCTGAGTGCCTGCAAGTCCGCATTCGGGGCAGGATTATTGGTGCGCTGAAGCAGATAGTGAAACTAAAGTGTCTTTTACGTCTAAATGTTGTGTTTCAACTATGCTAGTGTTAGTCATATTCCTTTATTTTGTTCTTCTGGGCTGCACTTCCAGCTGGGTAAGGTGACTAAGCACAATGCTGATTGAACATTCATTACGTCATGAGGAGACTATGACTTTCGCGAAGGTGGAACATTCACACAAACACACACATTCACAGACACACACAGGATCACGGTTATTAAAAGGCGGATTGTTCCGCGCAGGATTATACCGAGCATCGTTGCTTCCCTACTGTTTACTACTGCAGTGACTTCGAACAGACATATCCGCCATGTTTGATCGAGGGAATATGCTACCAGCTGATCCCCGTGATCAAACTCAAATCAATCACGATCACATAATTGCCCAGCCCAAGCTTGGACCCATTTGAATTTGAGCAAAGATAAGATAACCAAGCTTTTGTTCAATTTATGAGCATTTGATCGCAAGCCAGTCACCAAGCTGAACCTCAACCTCTGTTTTCAGTAGTAACCTGTCCAACAAATAAGAAAACCATAAGAACTAAATAATGGCCATCCAATTACAGTGGTACCTCACGAGTTTTTCAGAATATGGTAATGATTGTTATGATTTAGATTGCAAGCCAAAATTCAGGTTACAAGCATCCACAGTAAGGGTGTAACGGTGCGTGTATTTGTATTGAACCGTTTCGGTACGGGGGGCTCGGTTCGGAACGGAGGTGCACCGAACGAGTTTCTACACGGACATATTAAGTAGCGCACCGCACGTTGTGTAAACAATGCACACCGAGGCACAAAACACGGCATGCTAGCAATGACCAGGCTACTACAAAATGCAAAAAGCCAGAGCTGGAAGACCCTCCTGCCTCGTAAAGATCTCCCGTTTGGGAACATTCCGGCTTCGCGGTGCGATACAACAATAGATAACATCGCTTCAACGAAGATAAAGACGAGCATCGTGCAAACACCGCATTCAAGCAGCCTCTCCTCGGCGAGTCAGGCAGGGTTAAAGCAGTAAAAAGGGTAAATCATTTTTGGTGATTTAACCCCCAATTCCAACCCTTAATGCTGAGTGCCAAGCAGGGAGGTAATGGCTCCCATTTTTATAGTCTTTGGTATGACTCGGTTTGAACTCACAACCTACCGATCTCAGGGCGGACACTCATTATCATATAATTTATTCAGAAAGTATAAATAACGACAAATAAAGGTAGAATACTATTAACCGCAACATGACACAACCCAACAACATTATGATTTCTACAATTTCAGAATGTGCTTGTTCTATTTTTAAACAAAGAAAACAATCTGAAGTTGTCTTTATTTTCAAGTTATCGTGCCGTAATTTTACCAGTCCCGCCCACTTGGGAGTAGACTTTTCTCCATGTGGCCCCCCATTTAAAATGAGTTTGACACCCCTGTTCTATACACTTTGTAATAGAGCAGGCCTGGGCAATTATTTTGACTCAGGGGCCAAATTTAGGGGAAAAAATGTGTCTTGGGGCCGGTACATCTATTTTTAGGAAAACTAATATGAAACCTCACAATAAAGTCTGATTGAATGCTAAAAATGCTATGACAGACAGCCTTAAAAACGGAATGGAATTTTAAATTTTTCTATGAAGGATAAAACCCTGAATATTGAGAACATATGAACGTCACACCCCCTCTCAATCCACATATTTTACACCAAACACAGCAAAATATGAACGCGAAGGGTAAAAAAACCCAAAAAACATCTACAATCTGATATATCTGATACATCACTTAGCTTTAGAACTTTCTTGTAAAAATGTCCTTCCGCGTCTGTCCCTGACACCCACATAAACAATAACAGTCCAATAATTTTTAATTCACTACTACCTAATTTCTCTTGTTATATTCTTATTTTACTGTTATAATTTTATTCTCATTGTTGCTTTTCATTTTTATTCTATTGTAATATTTTTCTATTTATTTTCCTTTTATACCCCTATTATTTACTTTTTACTTTTTAAATTCGATCTCAATTCTGTACACTGCTGCTGGAATTTTAATTTTCCTGATGGAACTCTCCTGAAGGAATCAATAAAGTACTATCTATCTATCTATCTATCCATCTATCTATTTCAGGCTCTGGAAACACTCTGTGGAAACGCTCCCCACCCACAGTACTTGGTGCCTCGTCTGACCTGCTGTGACTTAGATTACCATAGTCATTAGTAGGGTTGTACGGTATACGGGTATAAGTATAGTACCGCGATACTAATTAATCATATTCGGTACCATACCGTCTTTGAAAAGTACCGGTCCGCCACACCCGAAGATTTTTTGTTAAAATAAAGCCAATAATGCCATTTGTTCCGGTCCCCTTTATTTAGAAAAGTATCGAAATAATATTGGCATCGGGACAACACTAGTCACTAAAATATCATGCAAAAGCGCAGATTCCAACCATTGAAATACATTTTATTAAACTTAGACTTAGACTTACTTTTTATTGTCATTCAAATTTGAACTTTACAGTACAGATAAGAACGAAATTTCGTTACATTAGCTCATGGTTGTGCAGGAGAAAAAAGCAATAAGGTGCATATATAAATAAATAAATAGGTTACTGCACAGATAAATATATTGCACTTTTTCACATGCATCCACGTTTATGGATGTATGTTATATTGTCTTTTTTTATTCCAGCGAGTTAATCCATTTTTGGGGAGAATTGAGGGGATAATTATGATGCGTTAAAGAGTCTTACGGCCTGAAGGAAGAAGCTGTTAAAGAACCTGGAGGCTCTGCTTCGGAGGCTGCGGAACCTCTTTCTAGAGTCCAGCAGTGAAAACAGTCCTTGGTGGGGGTGGGAGGAGTCTTTGCAGATTTTCTGAGCCCTGGTCAGGCAGCGGCTTTTTTGTATAGTTCAAGACTTATGGTAATTTGAAAACATGACTGCACATCATAATGGCAGCTACACTTTCCATCTTAAAGGGGAACATTATCACCAGACCTATGTAAGCGTCAATATATACCTTGATGTTGCAGAAAAAAGACCATATATTTTTTTAACCGATTTCCGAACTCTAAATGGGTGAATTTTGGCGAATTAAACGCCTTTCTATTATTCGCTCTCGGAGCGATGACATCACAACGTGACGTCACATTGGGAAGCAATCCGCCATTTTCTCAAACACATTACAAACACCGAATCAAATCAGCTCTGTTATTTTCCGTTTTTTCGACTGTTCCGTATCTTGGAGACATCATGCCTCGTCGGTGTGTTGTCGGAGGGTGTAACAACACGAACAGGGACGGATTCAAGTTGCACCAGTGGCCCAAAGATGCAAAAGTGGCAAGAAATTGGACGTTTGTTCCGCACACTTTACCGACGAAAGCTATGCTACGACAGAGATGGCAAGAATGTGTGGATATCCTGCGACACTCAAAGCAGATGCATTTCCAACGATAAAGTCAAAGAAATCTGCCGCCAGACCCCCAGGAAAAGAGAGCGGATGAGGGTATGTCTACAGAATATATTAATTGATGAAAACTGGGCTGTCTGCACTCTCAAAGTGCATGTTGTTGCCAAATGTATTTCATATGCTGTAAACCTAGTTCATAGTTGTTAGTTTCCTTTAATGCCAAACAAACACATACCAATCGTTGGTTAGAAGGCGATCGCCGAATTCGTCCTCGCTTTCTCCCGTGTCGCTGGCTGTCGTGTCGTTTGTCGGTTTCGCTTGCATACAGTTCAAACCGATATGGCTCAATAGCTTCAGTTTCTTCTTCAATTTCATTTTCGCTACCTGCCTCCACACTACAACCATCCGTTTCAATACATGCGTAATCTGTTGAATCGCTTAAGCCGCTGAAATCCGAGTCTGAATCCGAGCTAATGTCGCTATAAACTTGCTGTTCTATCTAGGGATGTCCCGATCCGATATTTGGATCGGATCGGCTGCCGATATTTGCCAAAAATTGCGTATCGGCAAGGCATGGGAAAATGCCGATCCAGATCCAGTTTAAAAAAAAACTCCGGTCCGTGTTTTCCAACGCACCGATTTAAATAATACATTCCACTTTTCTGCTGCTCCGTAATTTCCGTTCCGCATTTTCCAGCACACCTTCAACACATCCACACGTCTGTGAATTCTCACGCAGTTGCTTTTAGCTGCTGGCATTACACGACAGGCTCTTCTCACTCTTTCCTGTGTCTCCCTCTCACAGACAGCAGCGCACTTTCTTACACACGTCACATACTGTCACGACACACTTCACATACTGTCACGTCATACGTCACATACGTATACGTCCTCCCCGAGCAGAGAGGTAGCAGCATGGCTAACGTTAGCTGTGATGCCAGCGCAGCCGTGCGAGCAACGCTCTCTCTAAGGTGCTCGCCTGTGCAATTGCGCACTGTTTAAGCGTCCTCTGCGCATAGCAAATCTATGCCACGCACAAAATCTAATAAAAAAATAAGCACATAACAATTTTCAACACACCGACACGACAGAGAAAACAGTTTTCGTCATCATTGTTCAAATATTGTGACGTCTGTCGAGACGCTTATCTCCATTCGGTGCCACACGCCCACACCATCAAAATGCTGAGGCAAAAATTTCCACATCAACACCGTATGAAAAAATGTGTGATTTTTTTTAGTTGTGATTTCCTTCTCTGCATGAAAGTTTGCTGTGATTATATGCATCAAGTGTTCATTCAAGGCTAAGGCAAAATATCGAGATATATATTGTGTATCGCAATATGGCCTTAAAATATCGCAATATTTTAAAAAGGCCATATCGCCCAGCCCTAGTTCAATGATGCCATTTCTGTTTGTCATGTATAATTTTGTCTATTTTGTGTTTATCCTTGAATAAACAGGTCAGTTTCTTGTTACCAACCATTGTGTATTATTCAAACTCCCCTAATTCAGCTGGCTAGTTGTTATCAAGAGTACTAAAACCCTTTTCAACATGATTCTGACAACTAAGTAGGCTAAATAACTTTAAACTTTAATACATGCTCGGATAGGCCAGTATCGGTCAGTATCGGTATCGGTCAGTATCGGTATCGGATCGGAAATGCAAAAACAATATCGGTATCGGATCGGAAGTGCAAAAACCTGGATCGGGACATCCCTAGTTCTATCCGCCATGTTTGTTTGTATCGGCATCACTGTGTGACGTCACAGGAAAATGGACGGGTGTATATAACGATGGTTAAAATCAGGCACTTTGAAGCTTTTTTTAGGGATATTACGTGATGGGTAAAATTTTGAAAAAAACTTCAAAAAATAAAATAAGCCACTGGGAACTGATTTTTAATGGTTTTAACCCTTCTGAAATTGTGATAATGTTCCCCTTTAAAGATCTAAAAAAAAATGATTTGGGAATGTCCGGCGGGCCAGATTGAAAAGCTTAACAGGCCGCATGTGGCCCCCGGGCCTTAATTTGCCTAGCACTGTTAATGAGGGACGCTTTCAAAATAATGAGTTTAAAAACGTTAAAACTGAATATTTTCAAATTGTTTTTGGAAACTGTGGACGTCGTGTGGTTCCTTAAAGCCGGTTTGGGCTTTTGCATGTGCTGCCATGAGTTGGGCACACAGCAGCAGCTCTGGTAGGACATATTGTATACCCAAGGGGAAAAGCGCGTCAATGCCCTTTGGCCCTTTCTCTACAAGGTAACTTTGGGCGCAGTTAGTTGCCATTCAAACGGCACTTTCGACTACAAGCCACCCAACTCGTTAAGCAACAAGTCGCCTTAAAGTCGCGTTACTATCCTGGCATAGTTTCCACTCAAAAGAAGGCGGAAGTGGGTTTACTCACCCGGACCAGGTTGCTCACAGCCGCCTGCACGGCCGCCACCGGTACCGTCAAGTCTGGGATCGCCTTGCCGTCCACCTCGCCTTCCTCATGCATGATCACCAGATGGGATATCTGCTGGGCCACCGGCTCCAGGATACTTTCTATCGTCTTCGTGTGAAACACCGGCATGGCGACCACTTTATCCGGAACACAGCAGAGAAAAAGGGAGTCGAAACTTCCAGCCTTCGCCTTGAAGACCGCTTCCCAGTTACTTTTTTTTTTCTTCCTCCCCCGCTCAGTTGGTCACCAACCCGTGGCAGAGAGGAACCATCAAACCTCCCCTGGCTGACTGACTGAGCCACCCCTACGTCACTCCACCAAGCCCCTCCCCTCTGACCAATCACAACGCGAGAAGCGGCACCCTTCTCCTCTCTGATTGGTGCACTCGGACGTCCTTCAACATGAAAGCCTTCCTTTCTTCCCGCTGGAGATCC
The DNA here is from genome assembly GCF_033978685.3 of Nerophis lumbriciformis. Lineage (NCBI taxonomy): Eukaryota > Metazoa > Chordata > Actinopteri > Syngnathiformes > Syngnathidae > Nerophis > Nerophis lumbriciformis. The sequence continues at coordinate 39,313,158 of NC_084558.2, read as the reverse complement.
GAGCGCTCCCTGAATTACGTAATAGACCCCCATGCCCTAAAAAGGACAATATGTGTGTAGTGTTTGTGAGCCGCACATTCCACGCAACTCGTCTGGCTTTTTTTTTGACACTCTCCAGACCACAGAAGAAGAAAAAAAACATATCACTAGATAATATTCCTAAACAAGCTTCGTACAAAGTTAATGGGACCAAAATTGATCCTGAGGGTAAACAGTGTACACATATTAAAGGCCTACTGAAATGCGATTTTCTTATTTAAACAGGGATAGCAGGTCCATTCTATGTGTCATACTTGATCATTTCACGATATGGCCATATTTTTGCTGAAAGGATTTAGTAGAGAATAAGTTCGCAACTTTTGGTCGCTGATAAAAAAGCCTTGCCTGTACCGGAAGTAGCAGACGATATGCGCGTGACGTCACAGGTTGTGGAGCTCCTCACATCTGCACATTGTTTACAATCATGGCCACCAGCAGCGAGAGCGATTCGGACCGAGAAAGCGACGATGTCCCAATTAATTTGAGCGAGGATGAAAGATTCGTGGATGAGGAAAGTGAGAGTGAAGGACTAGAGGGCAGTGGGAGCGATTCAGATAGGGAAGATGCTGTGAGAGGCGGGTGGGACCTGATATTCAGCTGGGAATGACTAAAACAGTAAATAAACACACGACATATATATATACTCTATTAGCCACAACACAACCAGGCTTATATTTAATATGCCACAAATTAATCCCGCATAACAAACCCGTCCATATAACCCGCCAATACAACTCAAACACCTGCACAACACACTCAATCCCACAGCCCAAAGTACCGTTCACCTCCCCAAAGTTCATACAGCACATATATTTCCCCAAAGTCCCCAAAGTTACGTACGTGACATGCACATAGCAGCACGCACGTACGGGCAAGCGATCAAATGTTTGGAAACCGCAGCTGCATGCGTACTCACGGTACCGCGTCTGCGCATCCAACTCAAAGTCCTCCTGGTAAGAGTCTCTGTTGTCCCAGTTCTCCACAGGCTTAACTGTCATCTTCCGGGAATGTAAACAATGAAACACCGGCTGTGTTTGTGTTGCTGCAGCCGCCCGCAATACACCGCTTCCCACCTACAGCTTTCTTCTTTGCTGTCTCCATTGTTCATTGAACAAATTGCAAAAGATTCACCAACACAGATGTCCAGAATACTGTGGGATTTTGCGATGAAAACAGACGACTTAATAGCTGGCCACCATGCTGTCCCAAAATGTCCTTTACAATCCGTGATGTCACGCGCCAGCGTCTATCATACCGAGACGTTTTCAGCAGGATATTTCGCGCGAAATTTAAAATTTCACTTTAGTAAGCTAACCCGGCCGTATTGGCATGTGTTGCAATGTTAAGATTTCATCATTGATATATAAACTATCAGACTGCGTGGTCGGTAGTAGTGGGTTTCAGTAGGCCTTTAAAATGTCCTATTCTTTATGCCAGACCTGGGCAAATTAAGGCCCGGGGGCCACATGCGGCCTGTTAAGCTTTTCAATCTGGCCCGCCGGACATTACCAAATATTTTTTTTTTTTAGATGTTTAAGATGGAAAGTGTAGCTGCCATTATGATGTGCAGTGATGTTTTCTAATGACTGTAAGTCTTGAACTATACTAAGTAGGGATGTCCGATAAAGGCTTTTTGCCGATATCCCGATATTGTCCAACTCTTTAATTACCTATACCTATATCAACCGATACCGATATATACAGTCGTGGAATTAACACATTATTATGCCTAATTTGGACAACCAGGTATGGTGAAGATAAGGTCCTTTTTACAAAAATTAATAAAATAAAATAAGATAAATAAATTAAAAACATTTTCTTGAATAAAAAAGAAAGTAAAACAATATAAAAACAGTTACATAGAAACTAGTAATTAATGAAAATGAGTAAAATTAACTGTTAAAGGTTAGTACCGGTACTATTAGTGGACCAGCAGCACGCACAATCATGTGTGCTTACGGACTGTATCCCTTGCAGACTGTATTGATATATATTGATATATAATGTAGGAACCAGAATATTAATAACAGAAAGAAACAACCCTTTAGTGCGAATGAGTGTAAATTGGGGAAGGGTGGTGTTTTTGGGTTGGTGCACTAATTGTAAGTGTATCTTGTGTTTTTTATGTTAATTTAATTGAAAAAAAAAACCAAAAAAGCAAAAACAAAAACGATACCGATAATTAAAAAAATGATACCGATAATTTGTGGGCTTTGTACCGAGGATGTCGTTGTGGCTTGTGCAGCCCTTTGAGACACTTGTGATTTAGGGCTATATAAATAAACATTGATTGATTGATTGATAATTTCCGATATTACATTTTAAAGCATTTATCGGCCGATAATAATAATCTCTAATACTAAGTATTTCAGTGGTTGGAATCTGCGCTTTTGGATGATATACCAGTTACTATGGTAATGTAATTAGTTACTATGGCAATCTAATTAGTTACTATGGTCATCTAATTAGTTACTAAGGTCCTGAGGGTAAAGAATGTGGATGCACTGTCGGTCTTTTATTCTACACACTTTGTAATAGAGGGACATTTTCAAAATAATGAGTTTAAAAACGTTGCCTACAATTAACCTTAAAACTGAACAATATTTTCAAAATAAAACCATTTGAAAACCAATTCTATCGCATCAAAAAGCGACAACAGTGTGTAAAGGTTATCACCATATGGGCTCAGGAACACTTCAGAAAACCACTGTCCGTAACTACAGTTGGTCGCTACATCTGTAAGTGCAAGTTAAAACTCTACTATGCAAAGTGAAAGCCATTTGTCAACAACACCCAGAAACGCCGCCGGCTTCGCTGGGCCCGAGCTCATCTAAGATGGACTGATGCAAAGCGGAAAAGTGTTCTGTGGTCTGACGAGTCCACATTTCAAATAGTTTTTGCAAACTGTGGACGTCGTGTGGTTCCTTAAACCTGGTTTTGGGGTTTTGTACAAAACGGACCACAGAGCCATACGCACCTAAATCTGAGTATAGGGAGTTGTGCTTCCGTGAAAAAATGCCATTATGATAATGGGAGTCAATGGGACCAAAATCGGTCCCGAGAGTAAAGAGTGTAGATTTACTGCCAGTCTTTTATTCTACACACTTTGTAATAGAGGGACATTTTCAAAATAATGAGTTAAAAAAACCTTACCTACAAATAACCTTAAAACTGAACAATATTTTCAAAATAAAACCAATTGAAAACCAACTGTATCGCATCAAAAAGCGACAACAGTGTGTAAAGGATATCACCATATGGGCTCAGGAACACTTCAGAAAACCACCGTCAGTAACTACAGTTGTAAGTGCAAGTTAAAGCTCTACTATGCAAAGCGAAAGCCATTTATCAACAACACCCAGAAACGTCGCTGGCTTCGCTGGGCCCGAGATCATCTAAGATGGACTGATGCAAAGCGGAAAAGTGTTCTGTGGTCTGACGAGTCCACATTTCAAATTGTTTTTGGAAACTGTGGACGTCATGTGGTTCCTTAAACCTGGTTTTGGTGTTTGGTACAAAACGGACCGCAGAGCCCTACGTGCACATAAATCTGGGTATAGGGAGTTGTGCTTCCGTGAAAAAATGCCATTATAATAATGGGAGTCAATGGGACCGAAATCGGTCCCGAGGGTAAATAATGTAGATGTACTGTCAGTCTCTTATTCTACACACTTTATAATAGAGGGACATTTTCAAAATAATGAGTTTAAAAAAACGTTGCCTACAATTAACCTTAAAACTGAACAATATTTTCAAAATAAAACAAATTGAAAACCAATTGTACCGCATCAAAAAGCGACATCAGTGTGTAAAGGATATCACCACATGGGCTCAGGAACACTTCAGAAAACCACCGTCAGTATCTACAGTGGATCGCTACATCTGTAAGTGCAAGTTAAAACTCTACTATGCAAAGCGAAAGCCATTTATCAACAACACCCAGAAACGCAGCCGGCTTCGCTGGGCCCAGAGCTCATCTAAGATGGACTGATGCAAAGTGGAAAAGTGTTATATGGTCTGACGAGTCCATATTTCAAATTGTTTTTGGAAACTGTGGACGATCTGCGTATAGGGCAGGGGTCGGCAACCCAAAATGTTGAAGGAGCCATATTGGACCAAAAATACAAAAACAAATCTGTCTGGAGCTACAAAAAATTAAAAGCCATAGTGTGTCATGAGATATAAATTGAATTAAGAGGACCTAAAGGAAACTAAATGGCCTCAAATATAGCTACAAATGAGGCATAATGAAGCAATATGTACATATAGCTAGCCTAAATAGCATGTTAGCATCGAATAGCTTGCAGTCATGCACTGACCAAATATGCCCGATTAGCACTCCACACAAGTCAATAACATCAACAAAACTCACCTTTGTGCATTCACGCACAACATTAAAAGTTTGGTGGACAAAATGAGACAGAAAAAGAAGTGGCATAAAACACGTCCTAGAAAGTCGGAGAAAGTTGTACATGTAAACAAACTAAGACGAGTTCAAGGACCGCCAAAATTAGTAGGACAAAACGGCGCTCGCCAAATACTCGAATCAGTGAAGCTTTGTAACAATTAGGGAGGTTTGTGTCATGTTTGTCCTCCTACAGAAACCATATTAAAACAAAACTTTTTTTTTTTCCCCTCATCTTTTTCCATTTTTCATACATTTTTGAAAAAGCTCCAGAGAGCCACTAGGGCGGCGCTAAAGAGCCGCATGCGGCTCTAGAGCCGCGGGTTGCCGACCCCCGGTATAGGGAGTTGTGCTTCCGTGAAAAAATGTATTTTTTTTTCAAAATAAAACCAATTGAAATGTACAATAAAACGGCAGAATTTTCCTTTTCATGTTTTTTTTGTTAGCCTAAATATTCCATGGTTCATAGATTGTAGAAATACAAATTATACAAAATATTCTAAATTATTCACCTTTGACCAAAAGTAACATGGTACATTTTTTTCTTTGATTTAACAACATGTGGAGGATGGAACACCCAAAGGCCAAATGAATTCCCACAGAATCCCAGGAGGACCAGCAAGGCAGCGGCCTATTGCCTAAAAAGGATGCAAGGACCTTGAGAGTCTGAATGTAGGGAGTTTGACGCCTTGTGTAAACACGCAAGGCAGTTTGACGTTTGTATCAACAGCCGCCCTTGAGTTTGGCCTACAGTTAAAAAATTGTAAAAGAAAAAAAAAAAAAGAAGTGAGTGCTGTAAGAAAAGAAGCTGACTACAAGACAGATAAAGCCATCCTGAATTTAGACATCAGAGATGTCCCGCTGTCTGTGCAGCTCTCCAGTTACTCACTGACCCTCCCGGGTGTGGAATGTGCCTGGTTGCTGAAGATGGGTGGTCTTCCTCCCTCCTGCACCTCCTCAGGAGACCAGATGAGAAGATCTTAGAGTGTTAAAGTGCAAGTCAAAACAAATTTGGTTCCAATATGTTCACTGTTTACTGTAGAGGAAGAATGGAGAAGAGTGAGGATTGCACGCCATCTTTTGGTCAAAAGACAGTATGTGGTAGTATAACAAAAGGCCACTAGAGGGCGCCAATGGTAAGGCAGTCTTCCACCCTTTGTAATTCATTTAAAATGTCAGTTATAAAACAATATATTTTGTTCATGCACACATGCCTATATTTACCTAAATATATACTTTTTAATACAATATGTTGGATAATACTTTATTAATCACTTGTGCCGCCCCCTACTGACCACTAAGCATAGTGCAAAACAGCGCACAATTTATACATATACTGTACACTGTAAAAAGTCAGTGTTCAAAAACAAGAAAAAAAAAATACAAAAATTAGGGGTATTTTATTTGAACTAAGCAAAATTATCTGCCAATAGAACAAAAAAAAATTCAGCTTGTCAAGACTTTCCAAAACAAGTAAAGTTAGCTAACCTCAATGAACCCAAAAATACCTTAAAATAAGTATATTCTCACTAATAACAAGTAGACTTTTCTTGGTAGAAAAAAAGAGACCTTTTTGCTCAATATGTGGAAAAATATTCTTAAATTAAGTAAATGCTAGTGCCATTATCTTGACATAATGACATGCGCTCGGCATCATGATTTTTTTTTTTCATGCTTGAAGTAAGAATATCTTACTTTAAAAAAGTAGTTTTATACTTGTGAGTGTTGATGACACAGCTTTGCATCAGTTGATATTCCAGTTTCAAGCATGTTTTTTTCAATATAGGTCATTAAATCTCAGCAACAAGCTGTAATATCTTACTGAGATAATAAAACCCTTAAAACAAGTAAAAGACTCTAACATAAAATCTGCTTAGTGAGAAGAATTATCTTATCAGACAGAAAATAAGCAAAATATCACCCTTATTTGAGATATTTAATCTTACTTGGATTTCAGTTTTTGCAGTGTACATACAGTAAAGGCCAAAAGTTTGTGCACACCGTCTCATTTTGAGTTTTCTTTATTTTCAAGGCTATTTACATTGTAGATTGTCACTGAAGGCATCAAAACTATGAAGTGAAAACCATTTCAGGTGACTACCTCTTGAAGCTCATGGAGAGAATGCCAAGAGTGTGCAAAGCAGTAACCAGAGCAAAGGGTGGCTATTTTGAAGAAATGAGAATATAAAACATGTTTTTAGTTATTTCACTTTTTTTTGTAAAGTACATAACTCCACATGTGTTCATTCATAGTTTTGATGCCTTCAGTGACAATCTACAACGTAAATAGTCATGAAAATAAAGAAAACGCATTGAAATGAGAAGGTGTGTCCAAACTTTTGGCCTGTACTGTATATTCATGAAACTGGAATTTACTTAGATTTTTTTTTTAAATATACATATATTTTGACAAAATGCACAATTTTGGTAATGTTACAAAAATGGACCAAAAAAAATGCCAATATAGATGCACTAGATTTTACCATAACATACTTTTTTTTGTTTTAATGTATATTTATTGCAACAAGCAAGTTTATACCTTTAAAAATAAAGTTCTCATGAGAATACAAGTTGCAACTATATTATGGTGCAACTTTTTTTTCTAGAAAAATATGACTTTTCCTTTTTCTAAAAAATATATTGACTATACTTGTGATTGTTCTGGCAAGAACACAGCATGACTCTCATATTAAAATGTCCATAGAAAATTAGGTCATCTACCTATATATCGTAAAATGAATAGTTTTTCTTCTTAAAATAAAATAAAAAAGTATATGCATTTTTTTCTCCCAAAAAATATTTTCAAATGATAAAGAAAATAATCTCATAAGAATAAATGAGATTTTACTCTTGCAAATTCCATATTTCTTTAAAAAAAAATTACTAT